>NW_028113905.1:5000-151572 GCF_964289735.1 Phaethon aethereus | reverse complement strand
AACAAGGGAAAGACGAATCTCCAACAGAATGGTTGGAGAGGTTGAGGAAAAACCTACCAATGTATTCTGGAATTGATCCGAATACAGTGGCTGGGACCGCACTCCTTAGAACACAATTTGTAGCTAAATCCTGGGGGGATATAAGAAGGAAATTAGAAAAATTGGAGGATTGGCAAGAAAGAGGATTAGAGGAGTTACTTAGAGAAGCCCAGAAAGTCTATGTTAGGAGGGACGAAGAAAAACAAAAAGCAAAAGCAAAAATTTTTGTAGCAGCAGTAAGGGGAAGTCAGAAAAATAAGACGACTCCTGGAGAGAAAAGGGAAAAAAGAATAGAGCAGACACCCCGGGGACAGCCTTATCGAGGAAGATTTACAATTCCCGTCTGTTACTACTGTAACAAGAGGGGACATGTTCAGAAGAACTGCCGTCAGCGGGAACAAGATGAGAAGATGTTCAAAGAAGATTAGGGGTGTTGGGGGCTCTATCTTCTGGGGACTTCAACATCAACAGAGCCCTTGATAAAATTATTAATTGGTCCCCATAAAGAGGAAGTTTTATTTTTAGTGGATACAGGGGCCGAAAAGTCAACCATTCAAAAACTTCCAAAAGGAATAGAAAAAGGGAAGAGTTACGTGTCAGTAGCAGGAGCAAAAGGAGAGCCTTTTAAAGTAAATATATTGAAAGATGTAGAAGTAGAAACAGAAAAGAAAATTTGTCTTAATGATTTACTTTTGCTCCCTGAAGCGGAATACAATTTATTAGGAAGGGATTTGATTTTGAAGTTAAACTTGAGCATTCAGAGTCAAGGGGACAAATTGCAGATTAAATTATACACTTTAACACAAGAGGATGAAGAAGCTATTAACCTCTCAGTGTGGTATAAGGAAGGGGAAACTGGAAAGACAAAATGAACCCCATAAGCGTTCAAATAATAGATCCGCACCGCCCAATTAGAATCAAGCTATACCCTATACCTATGGAGGGTCGAAAAGGATTAAAACCTGTAGTTGACAGACTTTTGGAAAAAGGAACCCTAGAACCATGTATGTCACCTCGTAACACGCCCATTCTTCCCGTAAAAAAGCCGGACGGGTCATACAGGATGGTGCAGGACTTAAGAGCTGTAAATCAGCGAAAAATCACTAAATTCCCTGTGGTGGCAAATCCTTATACTTTATTGAGTCATATATCTCCCAAACATACTTGGTATAGTGTAATAGATTTGAAAGATGCTTTTTGGGCCTGTCCTCTGGATGAGGCATCCAGAGATTATTTTGCCTTTGAGTGGGAGGACCCCGAAACAGGACAAAAACAACAATTAAGATGGACTGTGTTACCACAAGGGTTTACGGAGTCACCAAATCTATTTGGACAAACTTTAGAAACAATTCTACAAGATTTCACAATACCTAAGGAGGTAAAATTATTGCAATATGTGGACGATTCATTAGTAGCAGGAGAAACTGAAGAGGGGATCCGAAAAACCACCATTAAATTGTTAAATTTTCCAGGGGAAAAGGGATTAAAGGTGTCCCGATCAAAGCTACAGTTTGTAGAACAAGAAGTAAAATATTTAGGACATTGGCTGAGTAAGGGAAGGAAGAAGTTAGATCCTGATAGGGTATCTGGGATTCTATCCTTAAGACCCCCACAGACTAAAACGGAAATTAGGCAAATACTGGGATTAGTAGGATATTGTAGACCATGGCTTGAAAATTATAGTGATAAAGTAAAATTCTTATATGAAAAATTAACTAATAACCAACTTAAGTGGTTTATTGAAGATGATCAGAGATTTGAGGAAGTAAAAAGGGCATTAATACAAGCACCTGTATTGAGCCTCCCAGATCTAGAAAAACCTTTCTATCTCTTTGTGAATACATCAAGCCAGACAGCATATGGAGTTCTTACTCAAGACTGGGCAGGAATCCAAAAAACCCATGGGGCATTGTTCTAAGTTACTTGATCCAGTAAGCAGAGCATGGCCTGCTTGTCTCCAAGCTTTGGTTGCTACAGCATTATTAATAGAGGAAGTTAGGAAGATTACCTTTAGTGCTCCTTTAAAAGTGTATACCCCACACAATGTCAGAAATGTTTTACAACAAGAAGCGGAAAAATGGTTAACGGACAGCCGGACCCTAAAGTATGAAGCAATACTAATAGACTCCCCTGACTTAGAACTGAGGGTGACTTCTGCTCAGAGTCCAGCACAATTTTTGTTTGGAGAACCATCAGAGGAATTACAACATAACTGTTTAGAGGTAATTGAGACCCAGACTAAGGTGAGACCAGATCTAAGAGATGCTGAGTTGTAAAATGGAGAAGCGCTGTTTATAGATGGCTCCTCCCGAGTGGTAGAAGGGAAGAGAAAATCGGGATATGCAATAATTAATAAGGACTTAGAAATTGTGGAATCAGGACCTCTGAGTCCATCATGGTCAGCTCAGGCTTGTGAGCTGTATGCCCTATGTAGGGCCCTGGAATTATTAAAAGGAAGAAGCGGGACTGTATTTACAGATTCTAAATACGCATATGGGGTGGTCCACACTTTTGGAAAAATTTGGGAAGAAAGAGGTTGGATTAATACTCACGGGAGGAATTTAATACATCAAGAATTAATAGGAAAGATTTTGAAGGCGTTAAGAGAACCAAAGGAGATAGCAGTGGTACATGTGAGGGGAGACCAAAAGGGACTTTTGGTGATTACCAAATTAGAGGAAATAACTTAGCAGCTAAAGAGGCCCAGGAAGCAGCCTTGAGGACTAAAGTTGCCAAAATTAATGTCATACAAACAAAGGAGGACACCAGCAAAGAAGGACGAGAGGAAAGAGAGAAGGAGTTTACCCCAGAAGGACAAACAAAATTGAAGAAAATAGGAGCTAAATTAGAACAAGGAAAATGGGCACTGCCCGATGGGCGAGAAATGCTGCCAAAAGCCTACACCAGGCGATTATTAGAACGTTTGCATGCACAAACACATTGGGGTACAAAAGCGTTAAGTGATCATTTTCTTAAACAATTTGGTTGTATTGGAATTTTTGAAATAGCAAAGCAAATTACACAAGGTTGCTTAACCTGTCAAAAGGTAAATAAGACAGTGTTTCGACAAGCAGCCACGGGAGGGAGAAAAACAGCTTACAGACCTTTTGAGAAAGTACAAGTCGATTTCACTGAATTGCCTAAGGTAGGGAGGATAAAATATTTATTGGTAATAGTAGATCATTTAACACAGTGGGTAGAAGCGTACCCTGTAGCACGAGCTATGGCACAGATGGTGGTAAAAATTTTATTAGAACATTTGATACCTAGATATGGGATAATCCAGTACATTGATTCTGACCAGGGCACACACATTACTTCTAAAATAATAAAACTATTATGTCAATCATTAGGTATTCAGTGGGAATACCACACTCTGTGGCACCCACAAAGCTCGGGGAAGGTAGAAAGAATGAATCAAACAATAAAACAACAATTGGCTAAATTAATGATTGAGACACAAATGCCCTGGACGAAACGTTTACCATTGGCACTTAACGAAAACATACAGTGAGACTGGAATATCGCCATATGAAATGTTCTATGGCATGCCTTATTTTCAAGGAATGCCTCTGGGGAACAATGTAATTGAGGATCATAGTATCCAACAAGATATAATTACCATTGGAAAAAGATTAAAAGAATGAAGAGAGATTGGGATGGTGGCCCAAACACCACCTTTAGGATTTGCAATTCATCAGTTAGAACCAGGAGATAAAATTCTGATAAAAACATGGAAAGAAGGAAACCTATCTCCCCTCTGGGAAGGACCTTTCCTTGTTTTATTCACTACAGAAACAGCTGTGAGAACTGCTGAAAAAGGATGGACACATGTGTCGCGAGTGAAAGGTCCAGGGAAGGAGTGGAAGGTCACATCTGACTAAATTGCTGTGGGAATTTTATTGCGGCTACTCCTGTAATAGAAACAGGAGTGAAACATGAAATTCCCACAGTTGCTAAAAATCTACTTGTAAATCTTGCTGAAAACATTGCTAAGTCATTGAATATAACTAATTGTTACGTTTGTGGTGGAACAAATCAAGGTGAACGATGGCCATGGGAAGCTATGGAGAGCAATATAAGTAATCCCCAAGTTTGGAAAACAATGGGAAAGGGTAATAGGAAACAACAATGGGTACTCCAAACGAGTATCATCGGAAGGAGTTGTTGGCAAAAGAAGAACAGGAAAAAGGAGCTGGAACTAGAATTTGTCCTTGGTGTAGAAGGTGGTGTTTATTTGTAAGAACTGCAGGCTAACTGGCAGTTTTCTGTAGCCATAAAGCCTTGCAAATAAAGAGGATCGCCAGGCTCGGGCAAGTGCTCAGGTCTGGACAAACCACTGATCTAGCAAAGCTCTGGCCTTCACAAGCAGTGCTCAATTAATTTGGGTACTAAGAAAGCACTCCCTTAAAGGAAGGAAGAGGGCAAGACCGGAGGGGAACTGGTGTTGCGGCTTAAAAAGGGTCTGCCAAGGGCTGCAACCCCTTTGGGCTGTGACCGCCGACCACTATGGCCCTGACCGGACCTCTTCTAGTTCTACTTGGGGTGAGTTCCTTGACTCTGACTACGGCAAATAACTGTAGTCAATATTGGAACAAGTCCAGCTGGGGTTTACCCCAGAAAAATGGGAAAACTGAGGACCTTTTCTAATTGTACAGCCCGTACGTGTAATCAACAATAAAACCTAGTTTTTTCCTGTTACCCATAAATTAGGGAGAGCGACTAGGAGTCCAGGTGTATAACGAATGGCCTCCTGAGAGATAAACTTGGAATGGAATCAATCTAGGAGGATTTTGGGGAGATTTTATGGGTGGTGATTGGCTTACTAAAATCGGGATAGTTGTATTGGGGATATGTGGGGAATTGTTACTAGATTAATCTACTCGGTTATACAAGGAATGCAGATATCTGCAGTACTCAATTGGAAACGAAAACACGAATCAATACTATAAAGAAAAAGATGGGGGATTGTGAAATATGTTCATCTGATTCGTGTGATGAAGTGTAACCTTCTGGACTTTTATGGATTTCTCCTGCACCATAAAAAGGGGTATTTTACAGGAGAAAGTTAAACTACTTGGCTGGTATATCAGCTCAAACCAGTTTGACCACTGACCGCATAGTATTGTGTAAAGAAAGTGCATGCATACGGTTTGGGGTCATCCTGGGGGCACGCCGAGGAAGATTCAAGAAGACTCTAGCAGGAGAAGAGGGTACGCTCTGAAGAAGACACGCCTGTTCATTAATATGTATTAGCAGACACGCCTATTCATGAAAATGTATTAGCGAACAGGATCACGCTGAGGAAGATTCGAGAAGATCCTAGAAGGAGAAGAGGGCATGTGCCAAAGAAGACACGCCTGTTCATGAATATGTATTAACGGACAGGATATAAACCAGGAACAGGAACTGTACTGCGTGCGTCTTGCTGGAGCGGAGACTCCCGGCGCACCCAGCGCTGTTTGCTTGCCTCTATTCGCTTAATAAATTGTACATTTGAATTGGAATCCTGTTTGGGACTAAATCATTTATAACACAGATAATTAATCAGACTGAAATTAGCGGTATCATTAGAGGAACATGGAAAGCTTTTAGGGCAAAGCACTCTATAACTACAAATCCCTTGGTGAGATATAATAAAGGTTATCATAGCTTTGTACGGGCGCTTTTCCCATCACGAGGAGTAGTACAGCTATGTGAAATATGTTCATCTGATTCGTGTGATGAAGTGTAACCTTCTGTCCTACGTATCCTTGTATGTCCGCAAGCCTAAGTCTAGCAGAGTGGTTAATGTATATAATGTAATACATTGTAAACTTCAATTGGAATCCTGTTTGGGACTCAGACGTTTATCTCAGCTAGAAAAAGCAATAGTTAGCTTGTCGGCAGAAATGGAAATTATCGCCAATTATCGTATACATACGGAGGGGTTAACAGATGGAATTTTGGCCTGTGAGAAAACTGCAGTTAGAATATCAGAAAATGGACGGCTGGGAAAGAAACAGATACTATGCTGGGTGAGAGAAAACAGCCCAAGAGATAAGAAAGTTGATCAAGGTTAGGGGAGGATGGGGAAGACATGCAGTAACGGAGGAATATAAAGCACAATTCACAATTTTGTTTGCCTTGTAACATTCTGCTATTGGCTTGAGCATGGTTGATATGTGACTGCTGGATTATGGTAATATGCCGCGTGAACAAAGCCTACGAACCAACAGACAGGGTGGCTGGGGCACGTGCAGCACGTCTGGCCAGCGGGCGCGTATGCCATAGGCTCTCTGTGTTGAAAGGTGGCAACCAAGGCGTGTTCTGACACTCGCTGGCCACGTGTGTCGAAACTCGTTCCTCTGCAAATGTATAAATACCGGGATTTCCCAAAGGGCAGTGGGCCGGTGTACGGCAAGGCCACCGTTGCCTCCGTGGGGACGCCCACGTAAAGCTGGCACCTACCGACTGCTGGGCTGAGTTCGTGGTGCAGGACGATAGAAGAGTGTACAGATGGTCCATCTTCCTCACAGTCCTCGGGTTGCGAATGAACCATCAGGTTTTGTTTATAGATAAACAAAAAGGGGTTGATATTGGGATCACCCTGCATGGCTCGACCTTAAGGAGAAGGAGCTGTGGCATTGAGAAGCTGGTAAACAGCCGGACACCTGCAGGGCTCAACCTTGAAGAGAAGGAGCTGTGGTAAACAACTAAGAAGAAGCAAAGGAGCGCGTGGACATACAGAGGCGACCAATCCTGCCTCTGTGAGAGTCGCGTGGACTTAAAGCAATAGCCAACCGGGTAGCACTTTTAGGTGCGTGAACGGGCTGTATTTGTATAAAAAGCACGCTACGCTAACAATAAAGATCTTTGGCCTGAAGCCCTGCCACAGTCCGTGCCCTATTACTCCACACTCCTGAGCAATTTTTTCTCCAGGCTTAACGGTCCCAGACCTCTCAGCCTTCCGTCCTATGGAAGATGCTGCGGTCCCTTAAATCAGCTTTGTGGCCCTTTGATAGCCTTGCTTTAGCAGGTCAACAACTTTCTTGCACTGGGGAGCCCAGCACTGGACACAGCACTCCAGATGTGGCCCACCGGTGCTCAGTGGAGGAGAAGGTTAACTTCCCTCCATCTGCCGGCAATGCTTTTCCTAATGCAGCCCAGGAGGCTGCTGGCCTTTGCTGCGAGGCTGCCTGGCTGGCTCATGCTCAGCTGCTTGCCCTCCAGGACCCTAAGGTACTTCTCTGCAGAGCTGCTATCTAGCCAGTCAGCCCCCAGCATGATGTCCACAGTGTGGCTGGATGACAGGCTGTCCTCCCCCGGGGACTTTCTCAGCAGCAGCTTGTCCTTCTTGGAGATCGGCTTCACCTCTGTCACAGGCCCCACTCATTGCTGCAAGAGTCACCTGGGACAACAAACCCCTCTCCTGCCAGGGCTGCACAGCCCAAGGCCGTTTTCTGTCTGGTCTTGGGGACTGCAGCTTTTGCTCTCGTTGTGAGAACCTCCTTCATCATTATGTTGCCTGCTGCCATCCACTCCAGCACACATCGGCTGTGAAGCCTTTCCACACAAAGAGGGCCAATCTTTTGGTATCAGGTGTCCATGTGACAAATCTGCCCTTGGCCCTGGTGCCACATCTGAGGTGCTACAGGCCTAATGTGCACCAAAGCCCACAGCCTGGAGCACAGACAGCAGGAGGACAACATGCCATCGCAAAGCTGTGACGTTAGGGGAGCAAGAGCCAAGATGGAAAAGGACAGCTCCCACAGCTTTTGTGACTGACGGAGATACAACATCTTTAGGCGAGACTAACAGGGAAGGCGAGAAGTGGAGGATGCCCTGCTTGCTACCAGAGCAGGTCAGATGTGTGGATGTTCTCTATGGGACATGCAACAGGATGTTGCGTGTGGGTCAGCTTCTAACTGTGCCACCCAGTCTGAGGCTCACCTGGACCTTGTACTCCCAAAAGAGGAAAAGTTGGTCAGGGATGGGAAGACCAGTTTCAGCCTTGGTTGTAGTCACCATGAAACTGTGGTCTCCCAGATCTGCACAGAAGCGGGGAAGGAGAGTAGCCGAGCACAGACCCTGCACATGCGGGAATGAGAACTTGGCCTACTGAGGGCACTGGCAGGTGGGATCCCATGGGGGCAGTGTCAGGGCCCTGAGAGCATCCACAGGCCTTCAGGACCCTAATCAGCCTCACCTGGGGCCTCCATCCACACCTCTGTCCATGGGCCCAGGAGACCATTGAAGACCAGGCCTGAGTTTCAGCCCCAGCTTGATCGATGCTCTAGGTGTACTGGTCTCCAGACACAGCCTTGCCTGTGCATCGACCTTGTTCACTTGTACATGAAGAGTCACTTCCCAGCTTGATTCTTTATGGGGTGTACAATGGATGACACTGTGGCCCTCCAAGTGCCAGAGCCCAGGTGAGTCACAGAGGCCTAGGGCCTTTCTCCTTCCTTTCTTCCCATCACTTGATCAGCTTTTGGGAGGAGAGGAAGGAAAAGCAGATGAGGTTTCTGGGTGCCAATGACTGAAAGGATGGAGCAGAGCCATCACATGTGAAATGATCTAAAGCCTAGGCTAGTTCAAAACTGTTATCTTCTGTTCCTATATCTGAGGCCTTCTATCTTCAGGAAGAACCTGGAAGCTCCGAGATCCCTCCATCTTGCCCTCTTTTAGCAATTCAGTTGACAGTACCCACGTCAGAGGCTTTCCTTCAGTTCTGTTTACAGTGTAAAGCACCCCATGGTCTGGAGATATGGCAGGATAGTTGCATAAGGATCCCACTCCTTTGGACAAGAAGATGGATGTTCCCGGGAGGATGGATGTTCTCAGGGGGCATGACGTACCAATAGCTGTGTTCAGGGAGCTGGTCAAAGGCCTTGTCTCCATTTCTGTAACGGCGGCACAGATGCCTGGTTCATGTGTAAACTCTTTCTCCGGATTCTGGCATTTAGCGAGCAAGCTGGTCTGACCTCAGAGCTGGCCCTGCTTGGAGCCAGTGCAACACCAGAGACCTCCTGACCCTCCTTCCACCCTGAATTGTCCTGTGATGTAGAGACCCTCTCCTCCAGCTTAGTCTCTTCTCATATGACATGTGGCAAGGCACAGGCCTGTTGGGAAAGAGACTGCTGCGAGGGGGTCTCTAGTCCAGCCTCCAGGCTGGCCGTGACTTTGCGGCGCTGAAACTTGAAGAGCTCCAAAGGTGGAGATCATGGCAACGCTCCTCCTAGTCCATTTTATTTTTCCTGAGGTTCAGCCTAAAGCTCCCAAGAGGCAGCTTGTGGCTGTTCCTTCTGTCGTATCAATGGTGACTGCAGAGAACAGGTTGGCTCCGTTATCCCTCCAGGCAGGTGCAGGCTCTTGCTAGGTAAACCCGTGCCTCCACTTCAGCAGGCTACAGACACCCAGCTCCCTCAGACTCTCCCCACAGCTCATCCTTTAGGCCCTTCACTTCAAGTTGGCAGACCTCCTCCAGACACTCCACTCTCCTTTCGAAATGTGAGAACCACTGACTCATATGGCATTGTCACAGTTCCCAGATACTTCAGCTCAGGACACTCCTTAGTCAGTCAGGTCCCTGTCCATGCTGCTGCATGGAGTTGTTTCTGAGCTTTTCCTTCAAAACCTTGAGGTTTCTGCTGGCCAAATCCCAGGTGTGCCAAGGTCCCTCTGGACTGAACCTCCAACAGTCCAGCTTTTAAAGTATGCGTGCCAACGGCCATCCTGAGTCGTGGTGCCTCTAACAAGATCAGAACTTAAGTAGCTGCAGGACACTACAGAGAAGAAAAGAGTACTGGCGTTAAGTTGAGTTGCAATGCGAGGTAGAAAGCACCACAGTAACCACCGCAGAGACACCAAAGGAGGGTTCAAAGTGAGCAAATGCAGGGCCACTGGATAAACAGTGAAAAGTCCTTGGCTTTTTGCATGGGTGGGGATAAGGATGGTTAAAGAGCAGGACTTGAGAGGTGGGAAAAGAATGAAAAGGGAATGAACGGTGAAGCAAAGGAAATAACCAGGGCTGTTTGGGGATACCTGTGAAGCAGTCCTGCATCTGAGCAACACTGCCTGGAGGAGGAGAAGACAACTTCAGCTGATCTGACTATGCCAGCATCTGACTTACTTCCATGGTCACGGGGAACCTGACAGCTTTCCCTACTGTCATCAAGGGCACACCTAGAGAGGAAGGAACCACAGCATCATTTAGTTTTCCACTCTCCTGAATGGGACCTCAGTAGGTCTCCAGTCCAACCTCATGCTCACAGCAGAATCGGCTACGGAGTCAGACCACTTTGCTCAAGGCTTTGCCACATGGGGGCTGGAAAATGTCCAAGGACAAAGACAGGAAAACATCTCTGGGAAACCTGCTTCAATGTTTGGATGCCCTTATGGAGAGAAAGATTGTCCCTATCTCCAGCCTCAACATTCCTTATTTCAACATTTGACTATCGTCTATTATCGTCCTGCCAAGCACCACGGTGACAAGACTGGCTCCATCTTCCTGAAAACCTCCCTGCAGGGACTGGCTGGCTGCTATGAGGTTCCCCAGACCTTCCCTTTCCCAGGCCGAAGGCAGCCCTTTCCCTCAGTTTCTGCTCCCCAGGCAAGTGCTGCAGCCCCTGCGCATCTTGGCAGCCTCCCACTGAAGTCACTCCCAGTTGTCAACGTCTTCCTTGATGTGGTGGATTGACTCTGGCCAATAGCCCGGCAGCCACGCAGCCGCTCACTCTTTCCCCCCCTTCCCCACTGGGACAGGAGAGAGAACAGGAAGAAATAAAGCACGGAAAGTTGTGGGTCAAGATAAAGACAGCTTAGCAGGTGAAAGAAAGAGATTTTTTAAAAATCAACAAGCAATAATAATAACAAGCAACGCAAAGGCAACCACTCACCACCTCCCACAAGCAAAAATGATGCCCAGCCAGTCTCCACACAGAAGACTCTTTGAATGAAAAAACGTTAATGGAGAAGCCGCTGCCTGAGCATTCACACACCAATCAAGGAGTTGCACACACACCACCCGAGACTTTAACTGCTGGGTCTGGAGTCCCTTTGCAGCAGGAGACTCCAGTGAGCCGACGTTTGCGCCTTTTGACTCTACACACACACACACACACACACACACACAGAGTCTCTCTTGGGTGCTTTCTCTTCCCTCAGGCTCAACCCTAGGTTTCCTGAAGCAGAATCTCTGACATGACGTATACCAGTTGAATTTATTAAGCGGTACAGTGGTGAAGAACAGCTTGAGCTGAGTGCCTCTGGAGACGGACCCCGAACCAGAGACTCTCTGGACAATTATACCCTTACAGTCTAAGCTCCCCTCCCCTTGTGAGACAGTTTAGTCCAGTTGGAGTATTTGGGTCTGGGGTCTCCTTTTTCCTCATTGGATCCTTTCACTGTCTCCAAGCGGGCCGTTCTTTTTCTTTTCTCGATGAGGCAACCTCTGCTGATGGATGTGGCTATCTTATCTTTCTAATTTACACCAGTTTCAGGGCCTTCCCTCACGCGACTAAGAGTTCAGTAGAACTTCATCAGTAGCTAGGTGGAAGTTCACCGCTTATGAAGGTCTAAGGCCTTTTACTAATGCTATGCAAGGGATTCCATGTGAACTAGGAAGTGATTCCTGTAACAAAAAAATTCTAGTTCCTTCTTCCTCTGTCCCAGCTTTTATTGCTCAGCACAACGTCGTACGTTAGAGAATATCCCTTTGGTCAGTTGGGGTCAGCTGTTCTTGCCCATCTGCAGCCTACTCACTGGGAGGGAGCAGAGAAGGCCTTGACACAGTGCAAACACTGCTCAGCAATAGCCAGAACACTGGTGTGTTATCAACACTGTTTAAGGCACAAATGCAAAACATAGCACCACACAGGCTGCTATGAAGGAAGGTAACCCCATCCCAGCCAGATCAGTACACCTGAACTGGGGCCCTAAAACTGGATATAATTGGTTACAGGTGGTCTAACAAGCAATGAGCATGGGGAGACAACCACTTCCCTCACTCTTTTGGCGAGGCTCCTCTTTATACACTTCAGGACACTGCTGGCTGCCTTTGCTGCCAGGCCACACTGGATCAAGTGGTTAATGTCTTTTGTAGTTAATAATTCTAATCTTTCATATATTTTCACCTGTGCTGATACAATGACCATTTCTGAAGTAATGTTTTCAGCAGACTGTCTAGACAAAGGCCCTTTCCATTGTTCTCCTTCCCTTACTCTTTGTTCATTCAGATACTTCCCACCCACACTGCTGCTTTGAGCTTCAGGGACTAAAAGCCTGCCTGTCTTTCAGTAGTATAACGGTATCTTTAGCCAACTCTTTTAATTGTATCTACCTTTATCTATCTATCTATCTAAAACATTTCTCGTAAGATCATCCCTTGTAGAAAGGCGACCTCATTAGAGGCAGCTTGTACTTAGTATATGGTTGAGGAGTGTTTTATTGCTTAAGACACTTGATCGTGCTTTACTTTGCTTTGCTTGCAAATGGGAAACATCCTTCTGTGCCTGTGTGCAGCCAGTCCTCTAAGGAAAGTGGGTGGGAGATGGTGCAATGGAGCTCTAACATTCAGCTCCCAGAGTTCAGAGAAGTCTGATGAAGGGAAAGTGATGTAAATCCCAGGTGGCCAACGACAGGTGGGGAGTCTGGGGAGGTGAGGAGCAAGGTTGTCCACCCAGTGTCAGATCTCAAGGGACTGCTTTTCCTACCTGTCCAGACCTCCTCAGGAGATGCTCCTGACACTCAGGATCCATATCAGTTGGATAATGCTTCTATCACTTCTTTAAACTGAAATTAACAAAATACCGCCTTTAAAATTAAAAATAACTTTATTAGGTGCACTTTGAAATCTTCCTTCTTAACCATGCTATGAAACAACTCAGATTAGCTATACGAGTCTTGCAGACGTGGAGAACGTTACAGGAAGAGGCATGACTTGTTAGGGCTTTCTGTGTTTTAAGGAGCCCCATGGTGTATTTGGGGCTCAGTCCGTGAACCTCAGATACTGGGAGAAGACTGAACAAACCTCTCAAGAAGTCAAAGCCAGAAGCAAACCCCAAAATACCTTGAAGCATTAATGGGACTTAATGAGACCCATTACTGCCAAAGGCTCCTCATTGACTCATTAGAGCAGATACTTGGAGACGGTGACTGCAGGTAGGCAAGGGCACTGCACAGGTGGCTGTAATGCTGAGAAAACCCTTGGTTCGTTTTATGAAGCAGGCAAGGCCAAACCCTGAGCCCAGGTCCTGGGAAGGCAGTTTCTGAGAAGAGAAGAATAAAGTTTTGTCTCACTGGCCCTGGTGGTAGAGACAGCTGCTATAGTCAAGACGACAAAGACCTCAGTCCTTTTGGACCTCTCGGTCTTGCTAGAACCCTTGGCCATCTCTATGCAGGCTGCCCTACACTGTCCCATGCCTCACCTCTTTCCCTTCAGCTTGCTGACAGCCATCTTGCTTTCCCACCTAGCTCTCACCCTGGCATTTCTATGCCTTCACTGATGGCTCTCCACCCTCACCAGCTGCTCCTTGAAACACAAAGCCATGGGATAATCCAGACTCCCTCTGGGTGATCTCTTGCAGCACAAGACTACCCTCTCAGTGAGGATTATTTTTTCTCACATCCAGACAGAACCTTCCCAGCTGTAATTTGTGGAGGTTTCTTGCTCTTCCCGCTACTAAGAAAAGCTCCATTGTCCCTGAAACTGTGAGGAATGAGCGATTTGTGTAAAGAAAATCTAGTGAATATAAGCTTGAAGCAAATGTCATTTATATTGAAATAAAGGAATATATGTAGGGCATGACCATAAGCAGGGGAGTGGTAGTCTTTATGTAACTTCCTGATAAGTATAGTTTGGGTAACTCCCTTGATATGTGTAACTTATGTAGCCTCCTGATATGTAAGTTAGTTCCTGATATACTAGTGCAAACCAGTGTTGTAAATAACCGCAGAAATGTCAAGAAAATGTATAGCCAAATAAGGTAGCATAATATAAGTAGAATAACGGAGCACCTGCACAGGTGAGGTCACGTACAGTGCACTGACGAAGAGGAGCATCTTCCTCCCAACGACCACCGGACGACCACCTAGAAAAAGATGAAGCATGCGCAGACCGGGGAAGTGGTGACGTACTTAAAGAAAGAGTCATCTTCCAAGAAAAAGGCGGAGAAAGGCAAGAAACGAAGCCTAGAGAAGTATAAAGGAAGGAATTGTAAGAAGTGAAGGTGTGCGTCTTGGTGGAGCGGAGACTCCCGACGCACCCAGCGCTGTTTGCTTGCCTCTATTTGTTTAATAAATTGCAAACTTAAATTGGAATCCTGTTTGGGACTAAATCATTTATCACAACTGGGGACTCGTCCGGGATGGTCTTCGTTCCTGAATACTGACTTGATCTAGGAGGGGCGCCCCACCATTTGGTGGCTCCTGATCGGGTCGGGTCGGGACTAACACCATCCTGAACCCAAATAGGGGCAAGCAAAGAATTTGATTTTTTATGAGCTCCCTTGCCGGCTGCAGCAGTTTATTTTGCCCGTAATTCTGCGCGCGAAGATCCGAACGAAGACGACGGGGTTGTAAGTATTTAAGGTGTATACCGTTCGGTTGGGTGGGATTCGGTTGCCTGTGTGTGTAAGAGTGTGACTGAGACGGAACCTCGTTCCGAAGCGATTGTGGAGGTCTTCTAACCGCGGTTCCAATCTCCCGCGAGGGACTTGGCCGGTGAAGGACCGAAGCGATTTTTATAGGATCCATAGGTGAGTGGGAAGTTTGAAACCCCCTGCAAGACACTCTGCTTGGTAACCAAGGGCTGTAGGAATTGTCACAGTAAAAATTCCTAGATGGGTCAGACGAAATCGAGAACCCAGGACCAGAAGAAAGGGAGCGAATTACTAAAAATACCTCCGGAGATCCCATTAGGAATAATGTTAAAACATTGGAATAATAAGGGCCCTGGAAAAGGGAAGACAAAAGAGAAATTAGTTAAATATTGTATGGTAAAATGGCCAAAGAACCCCTTGAGACCCCACGTTTTTTTTGGCCTGTATTTGGGTCATTTGAGGATTGGGTTTGTCAGGCGCTAAACCTGTATGTAAATTCTAAGGAACCGTTTTGCCAAGAGGAGAGCGAGTATGCTAGTTTATGGATAAAGGCCTGTGTGGGCATTTTTCATCTTAAAACAGGAGTAGGGAAAAATAAGACCGTAGGGGAGCAACACATGTGTCCTGGTTTCAGCCAGGATAGAGCTGGTTTTCCTCACAGAATCTAGTGTGAGACTGTGTTTTGGATTTGGGATGAGGAACTGTTGATAATGTGCTGATGTTTTGGGTTGTTGCTGAGCCGTCAAGGACAGTCCAGCTTCTTGTGCTGGCCTGCCAGCGAGCAGGCTGGGGGTGCACGGGGAGCTGGGAGGGGACACAGCCGGGACAGCTGACCCAGACTGGCCAAAGAGATATTCCCTACCATACGACATCATGCCCAGTACATAAACTGGAGTTGGCCGGGGGGGCGGAAATCGCTGCTCGGGGACGGGCTGTCGATCACGGGGTGGTGAGCAATTTCTGTATTGGGCATCACTTGTTCTTATACATTCCTTTGTTGGTATTATCATTATTGTTCCCTTCTTTCTTTCTGTCCTATTAAACCGTGTTTATCTCAACCCACGAGGTTTTTCCTAATTCTCTCCCCCGTCCCGCTGTGGGAGGGAGAGTGAGCGAGCGGCTGCGTGGTGCTTAGTTGCCGGCTGGGGCTAAACCACGACAACATGGAAAAGGAAAAGAAGGATTGGGACCCCCTAGATCACTTACCTCCCCCGTATAATCCAGCTACCCGTCAAATACCGTCACCAAATTTGATGACTTCCCCTACGGCCCCAGGGTCGAATTCAACTCTAAGGGGAGGATCCCAAACTGAGCACCCAGAGCGTCTTTGTATCCTTTACGGGAAGTACCTCTGGGTGGAGATAGAGGACTGGCAAGAGAGAGGGTTGGAAGAATTACTAAGAGAAGCTCAAAAGGTTTATGTCAGGAGGGACGAAGAAAAACAAGAAGCAGAGGCAAGAATTTTTGTAGCAGCAGTGAGGGAAAGTCAGAGGAGTAAGACTCAGCTGGGAGAGAAAAAAAGATAAGAGACCAGAACAGCCACCCCAGGGACAATCTCATCAAGACAGACCCACAACTCCCATCTGTTACTATTGTAACAAAAAGGGACGTGTTCAGAAAACCTGCCGTAAACGGGAATGGGATGAGAAAATGTTCAAAGAGGATTAGGGGTGTTAGGGGTTGTATCTTCTGGGGACCTCAACATCAACAGAGCCCTTGATAAAACTATTAGTAGGTCCCCAAAAAGAAGAATTTTTATTTTTAGTAGATACTGGAGCTGAAAGGTCAACGATTCAGAAACTCCCAAAAGGGGTAGGAAAAGGAAAAGCCCAGATGTCAGTAACAGGTGCAAAAGGAGAACCCTTCAAAGTCCCCATCTTAGAAGAAGTAGAGATTGAGACAGAGACAAAAATTTGTTTAAATGATTTACTTTTATTACCAGAAGCAGAATATAACCTATTAGGGAGGGACTTGATTTTAAAACTAAACCTAACTATTCAGAACCAAGGAGATCGGTTATATATTAACTTATGTACCTTAACCCAACTTGATGAGGAAAAAATTGACCCCCAAGTATGGTATAAGGAAGGAGATGTTGGGAGATTAGATATGGAACCCATCAAGGTACAAATAACAGACCCTCATAAGCCAATTAGAATTAAACAATATCCTATATCTATAGAAGGCCGGAGAGGTCTAAAACCTATTGTGGATAAATTACTAAAAAATGGGACTTTGGAACCATGTATGTCACCCCACAATACCCCGATACTCCCTGTAAAGAAATCAGATGGTACATATAGGATGGTACAGGATTTGAGAGCCGTGAATCGGCGAACAATCACCAAATTCCCTGTCGTGGCAAATCCTTATACTTTATTGAGTCACCTGTCTCCTAAACATATTTGGTATAGTGTAATAGATTTGAAAGATGCCTTTTGGGCCTGTCTTTTGGATAAGGGGTTCAGAGATTATTTTACCTTTGAATGGGAAGACCCCGAAACAGGACGAAGAACAACAATTAAGGTGGACTGTGCTACCACAAGGGTTTACGGAGTCACCAAATTTGTTTGGACAGACCTTAAAGAAAATCTTACAAGGTTTTACAGTACACGAGGAGGGAAAAATTATTACAATATGTGAATGATTTACTGGTAGCAGGAGAAACTGAAGAGGAGACCCGAAAAGCCACCATTAGATTGTTAAATTTTTTAGAGAAAAAGGGATTAAAAGTGTCCTGCTCGAAATTACAATTTATAGAGCAAGAAGTAAAATATTTGGGACATTGGTTAAGCAAAGGAAAAAAAAAGAAATCAGATCCTGACCGGGTTTCTGGTATTTTAATCCTAAGACCTCCACAGACTAAAAAGGGAATGGAAAAAAAAAAAAACAAAAAAAAAACAAAAAAACAAACAAAACAAAACAAAAACAAACAAACAAAAACCCCAAAAAACCCACACACACTGGTGGGATATTTATCCAAATTGTTAGATTCGGTGAGCAGGGGGTGGCCAGCATGTCTCCAAGCCCTAGTTGCTATGGCATTATTGATAGAGGAAGCTAGGAAAATTACCTTTAGTGTACCTCTAAAGGTATATACGCCACATAATGTTAGGAATGTCCTCCAACAGAGGACAGAGAAATGGTTGACAGATAGTAGACTTTTGAAATATGAAACCATCTTGATAGATTCACCTAATTTGGAATTAGGAGTCACCTCTGCCCAGAGCCCCGCTCAGTTCCGGTTTGGGGAACCCTCAGAAGCAGTAGTGCTATAACACAATTGTTTAGAAGTTATAGAATCCCAGACAAAAGTAAGGCTCAATCTTAGAGATATTGAATTGGAGGGAGGAGAAAAATTGTTTGTAGATGGATCCTCCCAAGTAATAGAAGGGAAGAGAAAATCAGGATATGCAAAAATTGACAAGGACTTAGAACTTGTGGAATCAGGACCTCTGAGTCCATCATGGTCAGCTCAGGCTTGTGAGCTTTATGCCTTATGTAGGGCCCTGGAATTATTAAAAGAAAGAAGAGGGACCATATTCACAGATTCCAAATATGCATATGGAGTAGTCCATACTTTTGGAAAAATTTGGGAGGAAAGAGGCCTGATTAACACTCAAGGAAAGAACTTAATACATCAGGAGTTGATAGTAAAATTTTAAAAGTGTTAAGAGAACCAAAGGAAATAGCCGTGGTGCATGTGAGGGGACACCAAAAGGGATTAGATTATCGAATTAGAGGAAATAATTTAGCAGATAAGGAGGCTCAGGAAGCAGCCTTGAGGATTGAAACTGTTAAAATTAATCATACACAAACAAAGGAGGACACTAGTGGAAGAGGATAAGAGGAAAAGGAGAAAAAGTTTACGCTGGAGGAACAAGCAAAATTAGAGAAAATAGGAGCTAGAGTGGAACAAGGGAAATGGACATTACCTGATGAGCGAGAGATGTTGCCAAAAGCTTATGCTAGGCAGGTATTAGAACGCTTACACGCGCAAACACATTGGGGTACAAAAGTGTTAAGTGATCATTTCCTTAAACAGTTTGGCTGTATTGGAATTTTTTGAAATAGCAAGGCAAATTACACAAGGGTGTTTAACTTGTCAAAGGGCAAATAAGGCCGTGTTTCAACAAGTGGCCATGGGAGGAAGAAAACTAGCTTATAGACCGTTTGAAAGGATTCAAGTCGACTTTACCAAATTACCAAGAATAGGAAGATTGAAATATTTGTTAGTTATAGTAGACCATTTAACACGATGGGTCGAAGCCTATCCTGTAGCAAGAGCGACAGCTCAGACGGTGATAAAATTTTACTAGAACACCTAATCCCCAGGTATGGGATAATACAATATATTGATTCTGATCAAGGCACTCGCTTTACTTCTAAAATTATAAAATCCTTGTGCCAATCATTAGGTATTAAATGGGAATATCATACCCCATGGCATCCTCAAAGTTTGGGAGTAATAGAAAGAATAAACCAAACAATAAAGCAAGAGCTAGCGAAGCTAATGGTTGAAACACAGATGCCATGGACTAAATGTTTACCGCTAGCCCTTCTTAACATAAGGATCAAACCGCACAGTGAGACTGGATTATCGCCATATTAGGTTTTATACGGCATGCCCTATCTCCGAGGGAAACAATGTAGTGGAAGATTATAATATTCGGAAATATGTTATCATTTTAGGAGAAAGGTTGAAAGAACTAAGAGATATAGGAATAATGGCACAAACCCTACCTTTGGGGTTTGCAATCCATCAATTCAAACCAGGGGATAAGGTACTGATCAAAACTTGGAAGAAAGAAACTTTAGTTCCTTCATGGGAAGGACCCTTTGTTGTATTGTTAACTACAGATACTGCCATCCGGACCGCGGAAAAGGGGTGGACGCACGCGACTCGAGTAAAAGGACCCATGAAAGACTGGAAAGTTATTTTACAACCTGGAACCACAAAAATAACATTAAAAAGGGAATGAACGTATGAGAAATGATCACGAATTAAAGACTATAGCATTAAGCAATTATCGGGCAGGACTAAGTTTATGTCCACTCTGTAAACCATGTTGTATGATTATTGAGGGTTAGGTGTAACCTGTGTAACAAATATATCATTTCCCACAGAGGCTAACAGGGACGTTTTCAAATTCAAAGCTGAAGTTTCCTCTGCATTCAGTGTGGACAGACTACTCCTATAGGAGATTTCTGGTGGGTAAGATTTATTACTGTCATCGAAATAAAGAAGTCCGCTTGAGAAGGGGGAGAGGGCAAGACCGGGTGGGGATTCTCAGTCGCGACCAAGTAAGGCCAGTCAAGGACGAGCACCCCTTGTAGCTGATGCCTCCGACCATGAGATCCCTTACCGGACCTCTCCTGATTTTACTCGGACTCACCAACCTGGTGACAGGTAATCAAAATTGCACCGAGTGCATAAGAACCGCCCAGCACGGACGAGTAAGTAATAAAACATTAATGTACCACACCTATTACGAGTGCAAAGGGAAACAGAACGGGAGTTGTATATACAATGGAACACAATATAAGAAATGCTCGGTGGAAAATGATACTGTTTGTTACGATCCAAAGGAACTTCTTTATCAATAGTGGGTAGAAATGAAAACAAATTCGGAAGTAGGAAGATTAATTGGAATAAGTAAGGATATGGCCAATTTGAGCACATCAGTATCGGTAATTTTTGATGCATGCGATATTATAGATGATGATCTGGATATTAATTGTGGGAGTGTAGAGTGGAGATGATACTATAGTAATCAACCAAAATATATTTGCCCAGGTGGAGGTGGACGTCAATGTCAGATAAATCCTGATTATGTACCTAGTCAAACGGTGAGATATCAGTCAGCACACCTATGTGGAAGAAGGGGATGGTCTTGTGTATGTTAGGATACTGCAAGCTGGGGATATGACAGCCAATGTGGGGATTTACAAGCTTCAATCACAAGGGTACAAACAGACCATAATTGTACAACCTGTACCTGTAATTTAGTAAATTTAACCCTTATAAATTTAGAAATTTGGAAACAGAAAAAAATAACCAAAATTGGACTTAAGATATATGGACCTGGAGAAGACCCAGGTGTAGTTATTAATATTGAAATGAAAGAAAAGAGAATCGGTGCAGCATAGACTGTTATTTAAGTCATTTTGTCATGAAATGGAAACAGGAACGAAATATGAAATTCCCACAGTGGCTAAAAATCTATTTGTAAATCTTGCTGAGAACATTGCTAAGTCACTAAATGTAACTAATTGTTATGTATGTGGTGGAACTAATCAGGAGAGAATTGGCCCTGGGAGGCCCAAGAGAGCAACATACCAGACCCTAATGTTTAGAACATATCAACTCAGGTCAGGAAACAACAATGGATATTACAAACCAGCATAATAAGAAGAAGCTGTTGGCAAAATGACGCTGGGAGTAAACCAGTCGGATATTTAGTATGTGAAGGGGGATATAACTGGAATAGTACTTACCAAAAGTAGGATAAATGGGGCACTGCCCAAGAAATAAGTAAAAATCATGCGAATTGGACCAACGGAACCACTATTGATAAAGGGTGGTCAAGTCCAGAAGGGCAATATTGGATCTGTGGAAAATTTGCATATACCCGATTACCAAAAAACTGGACCGGAGCGTGCGTGTTAGGAACTATACGGCCAAGCTTTCTCTTATTACCTATAAACCGAGGAGAACGCCTAGGGGTACTGGTATATACAGACGCATTAGAAACTCACAACCGAAGGGAAAAAAGAGAGCTACAAATAGGAAAATGGAAAGATAATGAGTGGCCACCTGAAAGAATAATAGCATATTATGACCCAGCGACATGGGCAGAAGATGGGTCCTGGGGATATAGGACCCCCATTTATATGTGGAATAGAATAATCAGGTTGCAAGCTGTAGTAGAAATAATTGTAAATAAAACGGGTAATGCTCTAGGATTGGTGGCTAAACAAAATACTAAAATGCGTACAGCCCTATATCAAAATAGACTCGCACTAGACTATTTACTAGCACAGGAAGGAGGAGTCTGTGGAAAATTTAATCTCACAAATTGTTGTTTAGAGATAAATGATGAAGGAAAAGCCATCAATGAATTAGTAAGAGAAATGAAAAAAGTAGCCCATGTGCCAGTCCAAACGTGGAATGGAATAAATGTCCAAGGACTATGGACAACGTGGGAAAATTTATTCTCAGGAAACTGGGTAACAAAAATCATTATCGTTTTGTTAGGATTGTTTGGAGGTATGTTAATAATACCATGTCTAATTCCTTGTCTTTCACAAGCTGTAGCTTCTGCGATTAATGGAATGAAATTTACAGCCACTCCAATAGAACCAACACAGAGTGAGAGAAAACATGTTTTAATGTTGGTAAAACATATAGAGGAACCCGAGTTAATACCCATCAAACAAACTTTAAATAAATTTTACACAAATCACAGTGGTGAAAAAGAAAACGGGGGATTGTGAGGAACGAGCGATTCGTGTAAAGAAAATCTAGTGAATATAAGCTTGAAGCAAATGTCATTTATATTGAAATAAAGGAATATATGTAGGGCATGACCATAAACAGGGGAGTGGTAGTCTTTATGTAACTTCCTGATAAGTATAGTTTGGGTAACTCCCTTGATATGTGTAGCTTATGTAGCCTCCTGATATGTAAGTTAGTTCCTGATATACTAGTGCAAACCAGTGTTGTAAATAACCGCAGAAATGTCAAGAAAATGTATAGCCAAATAAGGTAGCATAATATAAGTGGAATAACGGAGCGCCTGCACAAACAGAGAGGTCATGTAGAGTGCACTGACGAAGAGGAACATCTTCCTCCCAACGACCACCGGACGACCACCTAGAAAAAGATGAAGCATGCGCAGACCGGGGAAGTGGTGACGTACTTAAAGAAAGAGTCATCTTCCAAGAAAAAGGCGGAGAAAGGCAAGAAACGAAGCCTAGAGAAGTATAAAGGAAGGAATTGTAAGAAGTGAAGGTGTGCGTCTTGGTGGAGCGGAGACTCCCGGCGCACCCAGCGCTGTTTGCTTGCCTCTATTCGTTTAATAAATTGCAAACTTAAATTGGAATCCTGTTTGGGACTAAATCATTTATCACAAAACCATTCTTCAAGCAGCTGCAGGCTGCAGCTACTGCAGTGCCCTGACCCTCCACTTCCCCAGGCTAAAGAAGCCGTTGTTAAAAATAAATATATTAAGGTCTGCGCCCGCGATCCTGCAGACACCGCCCCCCCCCGCGACACACGCGCGCTCAGACTCACTCAGCCACCCCCGCCGCGCGCGCGCGCTCCCCCTCCCTGCGCTGCAGCTCCGGACCCGCAGGCCGGTGGGTGCGGCCCCCCCCGGCCGCAGACTCTCCGGCGCCCCGGAGCAGCGGGGGGCAAGGGGGGCTGCAGCCCCGCGCGCCCCGCTGCCCGGCAACCGGCCCCCCCGGCGGCGGGGGAGGGAGCCTGGCGCAGAGGCTGGCTAGGGGAGGGGGGATGGCGGCGCTTTTCGGAGGTTTCTGTTTGGGTCGGTTGGGTTGGGGGGTTTTTTTTCTCTTTTCGTTTTTCACCTCCCCCGCCGTTCGCGTTCGTTGGTTTTCACCGCGCGGCGGCGGCGGCCCGCGCGCAGCGGGGCTGTTGTGCCAAACGCGGGTTCCGTCACCCGGTGCGCAGAGCGCCGGGAAACACACGGAGTCGAGACGGCGGCTTTTCTTCCGCCCCTGCGCCGAGCTGGGTGCCGGTGGTAGGCCCACAAAGCTGGCGCGCCTCGGTTAACGCAGGGAAAATATTTCTACGCTCCGAGCAACAAGTCACCGTTAATTTTTTGAGAGCTGGCGCAGGCGCCCTTGCGCCTGTTGGTTCCCGCAAGCCTCATCTCCACGGCGACAGCGTCCTCCTTTTTTACTGCGCGTGCCCCGTGAGGAAGGGGCTTCTGTGGGTAGGGGTCTTCCCCTACCGGAGGGCAGGCTTGTGCTATGCCGAGTCGATGTTAATTAGATGTTACTTAGGATAGTTCACTCAAAGGTCGGCAGTTGCGTTCCCTTTGCGGTTGCCTTGTTCCTTCCCTCAGGCTTGCGCCTCGTTGACTCCTGACAGAGCCTAAACAATACCCCCGCTTTGTGCCTCGCATACCTTCAGCAGGGTGACTGACCGACGGACTGGCCGACCGACGGACTGAGGACGAAAGGCGGGAGGGGGGCACGGGTGCGGCAGGGACGCCGCGGGGTCCTAAAGTCTCCCGCCTTCCTTCCTTCCCCGGGCCGGCAAAACTGCTGGCGGAAGGGGGAGGGGGGGTGTCTCCGTGTGTGCGTGTGGCCGCGGGCGAGGGGTTCGTGCCGGGGCCGGTTTGGGAGCGTGTGTGGCGGGTGTGCACGCAGTAAGAAACGAAAAAGTCTGGTAACGCTGTGGACAACGCCGCCTTCTCTGCTACAGCCTGCGCTGTGGCCCGCCTCGGTGTCCGCCTGCGGGCGATGTGCTCGGCTCGGCTCCCGGTTGAAGCCGTCCCTGGGAAAGCAGCAGCCCCGTGCCTCGGCCTGGGCAGAGACCTGCGTCCCCGAGGCCGGGCTCCGGCTGCCGGAGAGGTGGGCCGCGCCTCTCGCTAGCGGCCGTCGGCGTGTCCGTCGCCAGCGGGATGCGTTCCAGTGGTGAGCAGCGCCCAGAGGACAGGCCCAGCAGCCTCAGGCAAAGCGGGGTCGCTGCTTTGCTGATGGTGGTGTCCGAAAAGGCGGTTTCGTTTCCCGGCGTGCGATAGGCCAGTCTCACACACCGAGACGAGATACCGGTTTATTCCAGACCTGCGCAGAGCTGGGTGCTGGGTGGTAGGCCCACAAAGCTGGCACCCCGCGGTTAACACCCGGAAAATATTTGTAGGTTTCTAGCAACACTTACCAGTATTCTTAAACATACCTCAGCTGCCACCACGTTTACACATAAGCAGATTAACTTCTGGCGGCCTTGTAGCAATGGGGCTCGCTGCGGTGGGGTGGGGAGGGCGGGCGGCTGGGGCTGGGCACCGCCGCCTCTGCCTGGTCCCCGGTCCCCGGTCCCCGGTGGTGAGAGAGAAGAGTAAGAAAAGGTAAGGGGGAGGGAGGCTAGATAAATAAATAGCTAAAAAAATGACAATCAAAAAGAAACGGGGGGTGTGCAGGGTGCGTGTGGGTGTCTTTACACAGAACTCTCCGGGGTGAGGGCAGGCGGGCGGTTTGGGAGGAGGGAGTGGGGAGAGCAGGTTTAGGACAAATGCTGATCTGGCACTCTCTGCTAATTCTTGATGGATTAACATACACCGACCTATGGTTAATGAATGTAATAAATAATTCATTAACCGGTAATTAATATACGAAGTAATGATTAGCGATAGAGCAATACAGATTAATATTTACTGGAATTAACATCCAGTGGATTAAGATCACGTTAATAAGGAACTACTTTACTGATAACAAGTTCTAGGTGAGGAACAGAGCCGTCGTGTAGCACGTGTAATTAATGATAATTAATAATGATGAATTGATAGTAGATAATTACAACAGTAAATCAGAGTGATGATAAAGAAAAAAAAATACATGATAAGTAACTGGAGGACAGTAGTGTTAATGCAGTACCACAAAATACTAATAAATAAAATAATCGATCTTAATAGGTAACGACTGTTATTAATAAGTAATTATTAATGATTGATTTAGACTAATTTGATTAATAAAAACTTAATCAGTTCATTAATTTTTTATTCATTTATTTGTTGTAGACCGATAGATACTATATAACTCAAATAGCATCGATCAATAGGAATGAATAGTTAATAAGAATTTCAGTTATTAATAATGGTCAGCTTACTCACGTTTGATGGAGGTCTTTGTGGCCTTGCCGTAGAACATCAGGCTGCAAGGCTTTCGCCTCATCTCAGACATCACTCAACAATAGTCAGTTATGAGACTGTCTGACTGCAACCCATCAGGGTTGCTTTTGAAGAGGAGCGTGTTGCTCCAGTCAAACCCTGCTACTCCCTACAGACCCACAGTGGTTTCCCACATTATCCACCCTGTGACCTTAGTCACAACTCACTAAGAGGAACATTGTGTAATTTGTATTTAGGTGGGTCGAGGCATTCATCTCTCCTTCCTGTGTTTTCATCCTCTCTTGTTGGTTGGTAATTTATTGTTGGGATCACTCTGCACGGCTCGACCTTAAGGAGAAGGAGCTGCAGCATTGAGAAGCTGGTAAACAGCTAGATATCTGCACGGCTCGGCCTTGAGAAGAGGGAGCTGTGGCATTGGGAAGCTGGTAAACAGCTGGACATCTGCAGGGCTCGGCCTTGAGGAGAAGGAGCTGTGGTAAACAGCTAAGAAGCAGCGCTGTATAAGAAAAACAGGATGGAACCCGGACCACGTAGCAGTAACCGCAAGTAGGAGGAGTATGATAATGCAATCTTTAGGGCTAAGCCAATGATTGTAAGACAAGTATGCATAAGGTAGAACTTAGTGTATAAATATGTGTAAGGTTTTGCAATAAAGTTGAAGCTTGCCTTATCACTCATATTGAGTCGACTGCTTGCCTTCCCTCGCTCGTCGCAATTTATAATAGGGGATGGTATTAAAGGGATGTATTCAGGATCATAGATGTGGATCCTCTTAACACGCATGGTTACAGCTCTAGTTATCATAGATTTCACACGTGACAATCAAATACGGACAATAACAATAACAATTATGATAAACATTAATACATACTGGGTTAGACTATGATCCCATCCACTAACTTTTAATCTGAGCCAACTGAAAATATTTTAAATCCACCTCGTTCATTGCCAGTTGCTTGGTTTCATCTTCTCATTGAGCTCATGGGTTTGGTCCACAGTTTTTTGCATTTCATCTCTAGCTTGATGCAGAGTAGCGGACACATTTGGAATTGACAGCAGGTTTTGCCAGGATAGGTGTTATTCAGCCATCCACAAACGCTGTTCTCCTTTAGTAGTACCATATTCAATGCTAATTGATTTTCTAAAGTCATCTGTGAGGCTGCTCGTGGGTACAAGCTGGGTGTTGCTTAGCCTTGCTGGCTGGCTGCATACAATTAGCTAGAGTCTCTCCTTGCCATGGTAGATTTTCTAGATATAATCAATTTTCAATTATCACAGCCGAAGAAGTCCAAAACAATCCCATTGCTAAGCTTACTCTCATCCCTGCTGTATAATAGCTTGGCCGTGACACGGAGGGCAATACATTTCTCTTTGTTCTGTACCCTCTTGGTTTCCTTAATGACTACAGTGAATGACTCCTGAGTATGATTAAAAGCTATTATGGGAGATAAACTTGTGGAATTCCTAAAGTGCATTCTAACCCATCCCAATAGGGTTGACTGTAATCTGATATCTCTTCATTAGAACATACCCATACGGTCTCAAGCAGTGCAGGATACATTAGAGTGGTACTTGTGCTCTTTACTACTGGCTCATGAGTCTTGCATCCGTTTTTTATAATGTTGGGAAGGAATCCTACATTTACTAGCCATGTGTTTAGAGGATTCTATCTGACATGCTGTCTGTAAGCTAGGGATTGGAGCACTGTAATTGTGGCACAGGCATATACTTCTTAAGGCGTGATGGAGGTCTGAGGCAAACGGTATCCATAGATAATCATCCATATTGTAACAATTTATCTTGTTTATACAATTCCATAGCCTGTCTGGTTCCAATGACATGGTATAATGGGGTCTCTTCACCCATTGTTTAAAACGTCTTTTATGATCAGGGGTGGTCCATATGCAAGAAACATTACTAGATTGTGGGCCACATGCAGATCCATACTTAGAGGTGTGAAATATGTTCATCTGATTCGTGTGATGAAGTGTAATCTTCTGGACTTTTATGGATTTCTCCTGCACCATAAAAAGGGGTATTTTACAGGAGAAGGTTAAACTACTTGGCTCGTATATCAGCTCAAACCAGTTTGACCACTGACCGCATAGTATTGTGTAAAGAAAGTGCATGCATAAGGTTTGGGGTCATCCTGGGGGCACGCCGAGGAAGATTCGAGAAGACTCTAGCAGGAAAAGAGGGCATGCGCCGAAGAAGACACGCCTGTTCATGAATATGTATTAACGGACAGGTTATAAACCAGGAACAGGAGCTGAACCGCGTGCGTCTTGGTGGAGCAGAGACTCCCGGCGCACCCAGCGCTGTTTGCTTGCCTCTATTCGCTTAATAAATTGTAAATTTGAATTGGAATCGTGTTTGGGACGAAATCATTTATAACAATTGGGGGCTCGTCCGGGATGGTCTTGGTTCCTGAATTCTGACTTGATCTAGGAGGGGCGCCCCACCATTTGGTGGCTCCTGATCGGGTCGGGTCGGGACTAACGCCATCCTGAACCTGAATAGGGGCAAGCAAAGAATTTGATTTTTTATGAGCTCCCTTGCCGGCTGCAGCAGTTTATTTTGCCCGTAATTCTGCGCGCGAAGATCCGAACGAAGACGACGGAGTCGTAAGTATTTAAGGTGTATACCGTTCGGTTGGGTAGGATTCGGTTGCCTGTGTGTGTAAGAGTGTGACTGAGACGGAACCTCGTTCCGAAGCGATTGTGGAGGTCTTCTAACCGCGGTTCCAATCTCCCGCGAGGGACTTGGCCGGTGAAGGACCGAAGTGATTCTTATAGGATTCGTGGGTGGGTGATAGGTCCTAAACCCCCTGCAAGACACTCTTACTGGTAGCCAAGGGCTGTAGGAATTGCCACAGTAAAAATTCCTAGATGGGTCAGACGAAATCGAGACCCCAGGACCACAAGAAAGGGAGCGAATTACTAGAAATACCTCCGGAGAGTCCATTAGGAATAATGATTGAAAATTGGAATGATAGGGGCCCCAGAAAAGGAAAAAGTAAATGAAAATTAGTTCAATATTGTATGGTAGAATGGCCAAAAGAACGTTTGAGACCACATGTCTTTTGGCCCGTTTTTGGATCTTTTGAAGACTGGGTCTGCCAGGCCTTAAATATAGATGTTAATTCAAAGGAACCTTTTAGTCAGGAGGAAAGTGATTATGCAGGATTATGGGACAGAACTTTACATTCTTTTCCAGCCTCAATACTTACATTAAAAACAGATGAAAAGTTTGAGGAAGAAGAAGAGGGGAAAAGTGAAAAGGAAAAAGATGATAAATGGGAGCCACTGGATAACCTACCGCCTCCATGTTCTAATAATCCATCTCCAGCGGCGGCTCCCCCTCCGGTGGCCGTAGTACCTCTCTCTGTACCACCGTTGCCCCTATCTCCACCACCAACAGCACCGGAATTAGATCGACCTCCGGCTGCATGTACGAGAAGTAGGACTGCTGTATCTGAGGGAGCTTCTCTATATCCCTTACGAGAAGTACCCCTCGGAGGCAATCAGGGAGGCATGGGGTTTGTGGCAGTCCCATTAAATACCACAGACGTGAGAAATTTCCAGAAAGAAATGGGGACCCTATTAGATGATCCCCTCGGAGTAGCTGAAAAATTGGACCAATTCCTAGGCCCCAATACTTATACCTGGGAAGAAATACAGTCCATTTTAGGGATCCTATTCACTGTTGAGGAAAGGGGAATGATTAGACAAGCTGGAATGAGAATTTGGGAAAGACAGAGTCAGGCAGGACCCCCGGGAGATCAGAAATGGCCAAATGTGGATCCCCACTGGGATCATCAACAACCCCCAGGAAGACAAAATATGAGGGATTTGAGAACGTTAATCATACAGGGAATAAGGGCAGCGGTTCCCCGAGGGCAAAACATTACTAAAGCATTTAATGAACAACAAGGGAAAGACGAATCTCCAACAGAATGGTTGGAGAGGTTGAGGAAAAACCTACCAATGTATTCTGGAATTGATCCGAATACAGTGGCTGGGACCGCACTCCTTAGAACACAATTTGTAGCTAAATCCTGGGGGGATATAAGAAGGAAATTAGAAAAATTGGAGGATTGGCAAGAAAGAGGATTAGAGGAGTTACTTAGAGAAGCCCAGAAAGTCTATGTTAGGAGGGACGAAGAAAAACAAAAAGCAAAAGCAAAAATTTTTGTAGCAGCAGTAAGGGGAAGTCAGAAAAATAAGACGACTCCTGGAGAGAAAAGGGAAAAAAGAATAGAGCAGACACCCCGGGGACAGCCTTATCGAGGAAGATTTACAATTCCCGTCTGTTACTACTGTAACAAGAGGGGACATGTTCAGAAGAACTGCCGTCAGCGGGAACAAGATGAGAAGATGTTCAAAGAAGATTAGGGGTGTCGGGGGCTCTATCTTCTGGGGACTTCAACATCAACAGAGCCCTTGATAAAATTATTGATTGGTCCCCATAAAGAGGAAGTTTTATTTTTAGTGGATACAGGGGCCGAAAAGTCAACCATTCAAAAACTTCCAAAAGGAATAGAAAAAGGGAAGAGTTACGTGTCAGTAGCAGGAGCAAAAGGAGAGCCTTTTAAAGTAAATATATTGAAAGATGTAGAAGTAGAAACAGAAAAGAAAATTTGTCTTAATGATTTACTTTTGCTCCCTGAAGCGGAATACAATTTATTAGGAAGGGATTTGATTTTGAAGTTAAACTTGAGCATTCAGAGTCAAGGGGACAAATTGCAGATTAAATTATACACTTTAACACAAGAGGATGAAGAAGCTATTAACCTCTCAGTGTGGTATAAGGAAGGGGAAACTGGAAAGACAAAATGAACCCCATAAGCGTTCAAATAATAGATCCGCACCGCCCAATTAGAATCAAGCTATACCCTATACCTATGGAGGGTCGAAAAGGATTAAAACCTGTAGTTGACAGACTTTTGGAAAAAGGAACCCTAGAACCATGTATGTCACCTCGTAACACGCCCATTCTTCCCGTAAAAAAGCCGGACGGGTCATACAGGATGGTGCAGGACTTAAGAGCTGTAAATCAGCGAAAAATCACTAAATTCCCTGTGGTGGCAAATCCTTATACTTTATTGAGTCATATATCTCCCAAACATACTTGGTATAGTGTAATAGATTTGAAAGATGCTTTTTGGGCCTGTCCTCTGGATGAGGCATCCAGAGATTATTTTGCCTTTGAGTGGGAGGACCCCGAAACAGGACAAAAACAACAATTAAGATGGACTGTGTTACCACAAGGGTTTACGGAGTCACCAAATCTATTTGGACAAACTTTAGAAACAATTCTACAAGATTTCACAATACCTAAGGAGGTAAAATTATTGCAATATGTGGACGATTCATTAGTAGCAGGAGAAACTGAAGAGGGGATCCGAAAAACCACCATTAAATTGTTAAATTTTCGAGGGGAAAAGGGATTAAAGGTGTCCCGATCAAAGCTACAGTTTGTAGAACAAGAAGTAAAATATTTAGGACATTGGCTGAGTAAGGGAAGGAAGAAGTTAGATCCTGATAGGGTATCTGGGATTCTATCCTTAAGACCCCCACAGACTAAAACGGAAATTAGGCAAATACTGGGATTAGTAGGATATTGTAGACCATGGCTTGAAAATTATAGTGATAAAGTAAAATTCTTATATGAAAAATTAACTAATAACCAACTTAAGTGGTTTATTGAAGATGATCAGAGATTTGAGGAAGTAAAAAGGGCATTAATACAAGCACCTGTATTGAGCCTCCCAGATCTAGAAAAACCTTTCTATCTCTTTGTGAATATATCAAGCCAGACAGCATATGGAGTTCTTACTCAAGACTGGGCAGGAATCCAAAAAACCCATGGGGCATTGTTCTAAGTTACTTGATCCAGTAAGCAGAGCATGGCCTGCTTGTCTCCAAGCTTTGGTTGCTACAGCATTATTAATAGAGGAAGTTAGGAAGATTACCTTTAGTGCTCCTTTAACAGTGTATACCCCACACAATGTCAGAAATGTTTTACAACAAGAAGCGGAAAAATGGTTAACGGACAGCCGGACCCTAAAGTATGAAGCAATACTAATAGACTCCCCTGACTTAGAACTGAGGGTGACTTCTGCTCAGAGTCCAGCACAATTTTTGTTTGGAGAACCACCAGAGGAATTACAACATAACTGTTTAGAGGTAATTGAGACCCAGACTAAGGTGAGACCAGATCTAAGAGATGCTGAGTTGTAAAATGGAGAAGCGCTGTTTATAGATGGCTCCTCCCGAGTGGTAGAAGGGAAGAGAAAATCGGGATATGCAATAATTAACAAGGACTTAGAAATTGTGGAATCAGGACCTCTTAGTCCATCATGGTCAGCTCAGGCTTGTGAGCTGTATGCCCTATGTAGGGCCCTGGAATTATTAAAAGGAAGAAGCGGGACTGTATTTACAGATTCTAAATACGCATATGGGGTGGTCCACACTTTTGGAAAAATTTGGGAAGAAAGAGGTTGGATTAATACTCACGGGAGGAATTTAATACATCAAGAATTAATAGTAAAAATTTTAAAGGCGTTAAGAGAACCAAAGGAGATAGCAGTGGTACATGTGAGGGGACACCAAAAGGGACTTTTGGTGATTACCGAACTAGAGGAAATAACTTAGCAGCTAAAGAGGCCCAGGAAGCAGCCTTGAGGACTAAAGTTGCCAAAATTAATGTCATACAAACAAAGGAGGACACCAGCAAAGAAGGACGAGAGGAAAGAGAGAAGGAGTTTACCCCAGAAGGACAAACAAAATTGAAGAAAATAGGAGCTAAATTAGAACAAGGAAAATGGGCACTGCCCGATGGGCGAGAAATGCTGCCAAAAGCCTACACCAGGCGATTATTAGAACGTTTGCATGCACAAACACATTGGGGTACAAAAGCGTTAAGTGATCATTTTCTTAAACAATTTGGTTGTATTGGAATTTTTGAAATAGCAAAGCAAATTACACAAGGTTGCTTAATTTGTCAAAAGGTAAATAAGACAGTGTTTCGACAAGCAGCCACGGGAGGGAGAAAAACAGCTTACAGACCTTTTGAGAAAGTACAAGTCGATTTCACTGAATTGCCTAAGGTAGGGAGGATAAAATATTTATTGGTAATAGTAGATCATTTAACACAGTGGGTAGAAGCGTACCCTGTAGCACGAGCTACGGCACAGATGGTGGTAAAAATTTTATTAGAACATTTGATACCTAGATATGGGATAATCCAGTACATTGATTCTGACCAGGGCACACACATTACTTCTAAAATAATAAAACTATTATGTCAATCATTAGGTATTCAGTGGGAATACCACACTCTGTGGCACCCACAAAGCTCGGGGAAGGTAGAAAGAATGAATCAAACAATAAAACAACAATTGGCTAAATTAATGATTGAGACACAAATGCCCTGGACGAAACGTTTACCATTGGCACTTAACGAAAACATACAGTGAGACTGGAATATCGCCATATGAAATGTTCTATGGCATGTCTTATTTTCAAGGAATGCCTCTGGGGAACAATGTAATTGAGGATCATAGTATCCAACAAGATATAATTACCATTGGAAAAAGATTAAAAGAATGAAGAGAGATTGGGATGGTGGCCCAAACACCACCTTTAGGATTTGCAATTCATCAGTTAGAACCAGGAGATAAAATTCTGATAAAAACATGGAAAGACGGAAACCTATCTCCCCTCTGGGAAGGACCTTTCCTTGTTTTATTCACTACAGAAACAGCTGTGAGAACTGCTGAAAAAGGATGGACACATGTGTCACGAGTGAAAGGTCCAGGGAAGGAGTGGAAGGTCACATCTGACTAAATTGCTGTGGGAATTTTATTGCGGCTACTCCTGTAATAGAAACAGGAGTGAAACATGAAATTCCCACAGTTGCTAAAAATCTACTTGTAAATCTTGCTGAAAACATTGCTAAGTCATTGAATATAACTAATTGTTACGTTTGTGGTGGAACAAATCGAGGTGAACGATGGCCATGGGAAGCTATGGAGAGCCATGTAAGTAATCCCCAAGTTTGGAAAACAATGGGAAAGGGTAATAGGAAACAACAATGGGTACTCCAAACGAGTATCATCGGAAGGAGTTGTTGGCAAAAGAAGAACAGGAAAAAGGAGCTGGAACTAGAATTTGTCCTTGGTGTAGAAGGTGGTGTTTATTTGTAAGAACTGCAGGCTAACTGGCAGTTTTCTGTAGCCATAAAGCCTTGCAAATAAAGAGGATCGCCAGGCTCGGGCAAGTGCTCAGGTCTGGACAAACCACTGATCTAGCAAAGCTCTGGCCTTCACAAGCAGTGCTCAATTAATTTGGGTACTAAGAAAGCACCCCCTTAAAGGAAGGAAGAGGGCAAGACCGGAGGGGAACTGGTGTTGCGGCTTAAAAAGGGTCTGCCAAGGGCTGCAACCCCTTTGGGCTGTGACCGCCGACCACTATGGCCCTGACCGGACCTCTTCTAGTTCTACTTGGGGTGAGTTCCTTGACTCTGACTACGGCAAATAACTGTAGTCAATATTGGAACAAGTCCAGCTGGGGTTTACCCCAGAAAAATGGGAAAACTGAGGACCTTTTCTAATTGTACAGCCCGTACGTGTAATCAACAATAAAACCTAGTTTTTTCCTGTTACCCATAAATTAGGGAGAGCGACTAGGAGTCCAGGTGTATAACGAATGGCCTCCTGAGAGATAAACTTGGAATGGAATCAATCTAGGAGGATTTTGGGGAGATTTTATGGGTGGTGATTGGCTTACTAAAATCGGGATAGTTGTATTGGGGATATGTGGGGAATTGTTACTAGATTAATCTACTCGGTTATACAAGGAATGCAGATATCTGCAGTACTCAATTGGAAACGAAAACACGAATCAATACTATAAAGAAAAAGATGGGGGATTGTGAAATATGTTCATCTGATTCGTGTGATGAAGTGTAACCTTCTGGACTTTTATGGATTTCTCCTGCACCATAAAAAGGGGTATTTTACAGGAGAAAGTTAAACTACTTGGCTGGTATATCAGCTCAAACCAGTTTGACCACTGACCGCATAGTATTGTGTAAAGAAAGTGCATGCATACGGTTTGGGGTCATCCTGGGGGCACGCCGAGGAAAATTCAAGAAGACTCTAGCAGGAGAAGAGGGCACGCGCTGAAGAAGACACGCCTGTTCATTAATATGTATTAGCAGACAGGCCTATTCATGAATATGTATTAGCGAACAGGATCACGCTGAGGAAGATTCGAGAAGATCCTAGGAGAAAAGGGCATGCGCCAAAGAAGACACGCCTGTTCATGAATATGTATTAACGGACAGGATATAAACCAGGAACAGGAGCTGTACCGCGTGCGTCTTGGTGGAGCGGAGACTCCCGGCGCACCCAGCGCTGTTTGCTTGCCTCTATTCGCTTAATAAATTGTACATTTGAATTGGAATCCTGTTTGGGACTAAATCATTTATAACACAGATAATTAATCAGACTGAAATTAGCGGTATCATTAGAGGAACATGGAAAGCTTTTAGGGCAAAGCACTCTATAACTACAAATCCCTTGGTGAGATATAATAAAGGTTATCATAGCTTTGTACGGGCGCTTTTCCCATCACGAGGAGTAGTACAGCTATGTGAAATATGTTCATCTGATTCGTGTGATGAAGTGTAACCTTCTGTCCTACGTATCCTTGTATGACCGCAAGCCTAAGTCTAGCAGAGTGGTTAATGTATATAATGTAATACATTGTAAACTTCAATTGGAATCCTGTTTGGGACTCAGACGTTTATCTCAGCTAGAAAAAGCAATAGTTAGCTTGTCGGCAGAAATGGAAATTATCGCCAATTATCGTATACATACGGAGGGGTTAACAGATGGAATTTTGGCCTGTGAGAAAACTGCAGTTAGAATATCAGAAAATGGATGGCTGGGTAAGAAACAGATACTATGCTGGGTGAGAGAAAACAGCCCAAGAGATAAGAAAGTTGATCAAGGTTAGGGGAGGATGGGGAAGACATGCAGTAACGGAGGAATATAAAGCACAATTCACAATTTTGTTTGCCTTGTAACATTCTGCTATTGGCTTGAGCATGGTTGATATGTGACTGCTGGATTATGGTAATATGCCGCGTGAACAAAGCCTACGAACCAACAGACAGGGTGGCTGGGGCACGTGCAGCACGTCTGGCCAGCGGGCGCGTATGCCATAGGCTCTCTGTGTTGAAAGGTGGCAACCAAGGCGTGTTCTGACACTCGCTGGCCACGTGTGTCGAAACTCGTTCCTCTGCAAATGTATAAATACCGGGATTTCCCAAAGGGCAGTGGGCCGGTGTACGGCAAGGCCACCGTTGCCTCCGTGGGGACGCCCATGTAAAGCTGGCACCTACCGACTGCTGGGCTGAGTTCGTGGTGCAGGACGATAGAAGAATGTACAGATGGTCCATCTTCCTCACAGTCCTCGGGTTGCGAATGAACCATCAGGTTTTGTTTATAGATAAACAAAAAGGGGGTGATATTGGGATCACCCTGCATGGCTCGACCTTAAGGAGAAGGAGCTGTGGCATTGAGAAGCTGGTAAACAGCCGGACACCTGCAGGGCTCAACCTTGAAGAGAAGGAGCTGTGGTAAACAACTAAGAAGAAGCAAAGGAGCGCGTGGACATACAGAGGCGACCAATCCTGCCTCTGTGAGAGTCGCGTGGACTTAAAGCAATAGCCAACCGGGTAGCACTTTTAGGTGCGTGAACGCGCTGTATTTGTATAAAAAGCACGCTATGCTAACAATAAAGGTCTTTGGCCTGAAGCCCTGCCACAGTCCGTGCCCTATTACTCCACACTCCTGAGCAATTTTTTCTCCAGGCTTAACGGTCCCAGACCTCTCAGCCTTCCGTCCTATGGAAGATGCTGCGGTCCCTTAAATCAGCTTTGTGGCCCTTTGATAGCCTTGCTTTAGCAGGTCAACAACTTTCTTGCACTGGGGAGCCCAGCACTGGACACAGCACTCCAGATGTGGCCCACCGGTGCTCAGTGGAGGAGAAGGTTAACTTCCCTCCATCTGCCGGCAATGCTTTTCCTAATGCAGCCCAGGAGGCTGCTGGCCTTTGCTGCGAGGCTGCCTGGCTGGCTCATGCTCAGCTGCTTGCCCTCCAGGACCCTAAGGTACTTCTCTGCAGAGCTGCTATCTAGCCAGTCAGCCCCCAGCATGATGTCCACAGTGTGGCTGGATGACAGGCTGTCCTCCCCCGGGGACTTTCTCAGCAGCAGCTTGTCCTTCTTGGAGATCGGCTTCACCTCTGTCACAGGCCCCACTCATTGCTGCAAGTGTCACCTGGGACAACAAACCCCTCTCCTGCCAGGGCTGCACAGCCCAAGGCCGTTTTCTGTCTGGTCTTGGGGACTGCAGCTTTTGCTCTCGTTGTGAGAACCTCCTTCATCATTATGTTGCCTCCTGCCATCCACTCCAGCACACATCGGCTGTGAAGCCTTTCCACACAAAGAGGGCCAATCTTTTGGTATCAGGTGTCCATGTGACAAATCTGCCCTTGGCCCTGGTGCCACATCTGAGGTGCTACAGGCCTAATGTGCACCAAAGCCCACAGCCTGGAGCACAGACAGCAGGAGGACAACATGCCATCGCAAAGCTGTGACGTTAGGGGAGCAAGAGTCAAGATGGAAAAGGACAGCTCCCACAGCTTTTGTGACTGACGGAGATACAACATCTTTAGGCGAGACTAACAGGGAAGGCGAGAAGTGGAGGATGCCCTGCTTGCTACCAGAGCAGGTCAGATGTGTGGATGTTCTCTATGGGACATGCAACAGGTTAGGCGGGATCTTGTGTGTGGGTCAGCTTCTAACTGTGCCACCCAGTCTGAGGCTCACCTGGACCTTGTACTCCCAAAAGAGGAAAAGTTGGTCAGGGATGGGAAGACCAGTTTCAGCCTTGGTTGTAGTCAGCATGAAACTGTGGTCTCCCAGATCTGCACAGAAGCGGGGAAGGAGAGTAGCCGAGCACAGACCCTGCACATGCGGGAATGAGAACTTGGCCTACTGAGGGCACTGGCAGGTGGGATCCCATGGGGGCAGTGTCAGGGCCCTGAGAGCATCCACAGGCCTTCAGGACCCTAATCAGCCTCACCTGGGGCCTCCATCCACACCTCTGTCCATGGGCCCAGGAGACCATTGAAGACCAGGCCTGAGTTTCAGCCCCAGCTTGATCGATGCTCTAGGTGTACTGGTCTCCAGACATAGCCTTGCCTGTCCATCGACCTTGTTCACTTGTACGTGAAGAGTCACTTCCCAGCTTGATTCTTTATGGGGTGTACAATGGATGACACTGTGGCCCTCCAAGTGCCAGAGCCCAGGTGAGTCACAGAGGCCTAGGGCCTTTCTCCTTCCTTTCTTCCCATCACTTGATCAGCTTTTGGGAGGAGAGGAAGGAAAAGCAGATGAGGTTTCTGGGTGCCAATGACTGAAAGGATGGAGCAGAGCCATCACATGTGAAATGATCTAAAGCCTAGGCTAGTTCAAAACTGTTATCTTCTGTTCCTATATCTGAGGCCTTCTATCTTCAGGAAGAACCTGGAAGCTCCGAGATCCCTCCATCTTGCCCTCTTTTAGCAATTCAGTTGACCGTACCCAAGTCAGAGGCTTTCCTTCAGTTCTGTTTACAGTGTAAAGCACCCCATGGTCTGGAGATATGGCAGGATAGTTGCATAAGGATCCCACTCCTTTGGACAAGAAGATGGATGTTCCCGGGAGGATGGATGTTCTCAGGGGGCATGACGTACCAATAGCTGTGTTCAGGGAGCTGGTCAAAGGCCTTGTCTCCATTTCTGTAACGGCGGCACAGATGCCTGGTTCATGTGTAAACTCTTTCTCCGGATTCTGGCATTTAGCGAGCAAGCTGGTCTGACCTCAGAGCTGGCCCTGCTTGGAGCCAGTGCAACTCTAGAGACCTCCTGACCCTCCTTCCACCCTGAATTGTCCTGTGATGTAGAGACCCTCTCCTCCAGCTTAGTCTCTTCTCATATGACATGTGGCAAGGCACAGGCCTGTTGGGAAAGAGACTGCTGCGAGGGGGTCTCTAGTCCAGCCTCCAGGCTGGCCGTGACTTTGCGGCGCTGAAACTTGAAGAGCTCCAAAGGTGGAGATCATGGCAACGCTCCTCCTAGTCCATTTTATTTTTCCTGAGGTTCAGCCTAAAGCTCCCAAGAGGCAGCTTGTGGCTGTTCCTTCTGTCGTATCAATGGTGACTGCAGAAAACAGGTTGGCTCCGTTATCCCTCCAGGCAGGTGCAGGCTCTTGCTAGGTAAACCCGTGCCTCCACTTCAGCAGGCTACAGACACCCAGCTCCCTCAGACTCTCCCCACAGCTCATCCTTTAGGCCCTTCACTTCAAGTTGGCAGACCTCCTCCAGACACTCCACTCTCCTTTCGAAATGTGAGAACCACTGACTCATATGGCATTGTCACAGTTCCCTTAGTCAGTCAGGTCCCTGTCCATGCTGCTGCATGGAGTTGTTTCTGAGCTTTTCCTTCAAAACCTTGAGGTTTCTGCTGGCCAAATCCCAGGTGTGCCAAGGTCCCTCTGGACTGAACCTCCAACAGTCCAGCTTTTAAAGTATGCGTGCCAACGGCCATCCTGAGTCGTGGTGCCTCTAACAAGATCAGAACTTAAGTAGCTGCAGGACACTACAGAGAAGAAAAGAGTACTGGCGTTAAGTTGAGTTGCAATGCGAGGTAGAAAGCACCACAGTAACCACCGCAGAGACACCAAAGGAGGGTTCAAAGTGAGCAAATGCAGGGCCACTGGATAAACAGTGAAAAGTCCTTGGCTTTTTGCATGGGTGGGGATAAGGATGGTTAAAGAGCAGGACTTGAGAGGTGGGAAAAGAATGAAAAGGGAATGAACGGTGAAGCAAAGGAAATAACCAGGGCTGTTTGGGGATACCTGTGAAGCAGTCCTGCATCTGAGCAACACTGCCTGGAGGAGGAGAAGACAACTTCAGCTGATCTGACTATGCCAGCATCTGACTTACTTCCATGGTCACGGGGAACCTGACAGCTTTCCCTACTGTCATCAAGGGCACACCTAGAGAGGAAGGAACCACAGCATCATTTAGTTTTCCACTCTCCTGAATGGGACCTCAGTAGGTCTCCAGTCCAACCTCATGCTCACAGCAGAATCGGCTACGGAGTCAGACCACTTTGCTCAAGGCTTTGCCACATGGGGGCTGGAAAATGTCCAAGGACAAAGACAGGAAAACATCTCTGGGAAACCTGCTTCAATGTTTGGATGCCCTTATGGAGAAAAAGATTGTCCCTATCTCCAGCCTCAACATTCCTTATTTCAACATTTGACTATCGTCTATTATCGTCCTGCCAAGCACCACGGTGACAAGACTGGCTCCATCTTCCTGAAAACCTCCCTGCAGGGACTGGCTGGCTGCTATGAGGTTCCCCAGACCTTCCCTTTCCCAGGCCGAAGGCAGCCCTTTCCCTCAGTTTCTGCTCCCCAGGCAAGTGCTGCAGCCCCTGCGCATCTTGGCAGCCTCCCACTGAAGTCACTCCCAGTTGTCAACGTCTTCCTTGATGTGGTGGATTGACTCTGGCCAATAGCCCGGCAGCCACGCAGCCGCTCACTCTTTCCCCCCCTTCCCCACTGGGACAGGAGAGAGAACAGGAAGAAATAAAGCACGGAAAGTTGTGGGTCAAGATAAAGACAGCTTAGCAGGTGAAAGAAAGAGATTTTTTAAAAATCAACAAGCAATAATAATAACAAGCAACGCAAAGGCAACCACTCACCACTTCCCACAAGCAAAAATGATGCCCAGCCAGTCTCCACACAGAAGACTTTTGAATGAAAAAACATTAATGGAGAAGCCGCTGCCTGAGCATTCACACACCAATCAAGGAGTTGCACACACACCACCCGAGACTTTAACTGCTGGGTCTGGAGTCCCTTTGCAGCAGGAGACTCCAGTGAGCCGACGTGTGCGCCTTTCGACTCTACACACACACACACACACACACACACACACACAGAGTCTCTCTTGGGTGCTTTCTCTTCCCTCAGGCTCAACCCTAGGTTTCCTGAAGCAGAATCTCTGACATGACGTATACCAGTTGAATTTATTAAGCGGTACAGTGGTGAAGAACAGCTTGAGCTGAGTGCCTCTGGAGACGGACCCCGAACCAGAGACTCTCTGGACAATTATACCCTTACAGTCTAAGCTCCCCTCCCCTTGTGAGACGGTTTAGTCCAGTTGGAGTATTTGGGTCTGGGGTCTCCTTTTTCCTCATTGGATCCTTTCACTGTCTCCAAGCAGGCCGTTCTTTTTCGTTTCTCGATGAGGCAACCTCTGCTGATGGATGTGGCTATCTTATCTTTCTAATTTACACCAGTTTCAGGGCCTTCCCTCACGCGACTAAGTAAGAGTTCAGTAGAACTTCATCAGTAGCTAGGTGAAAGTTCACCGCTCATGAAGGTCTAAGGCCTTTTACTAATGCTATGCAATGGATTGCATGTGAACTAGGAAGTGATTCCTGTAACAAAAAAATTCTAGTTCCTTCTTCCTCTGTCCCAGCTTTTATTGCTCAGCACAACGTCGTACGTTAGAGAATATCCCTTTGGTCAGTTGGGGTCAGCTGTTCTTGCCCATCTGCAGCCCACTCACTGGGAGGGAGCAGAGAAGGCCTTGACACTGTGCAAACACTGCTCAGCAATAGCCAGAACACTGGTGTGTTATCAACACTGTTTAAGGCACAAATGCAAAACATAGCACCACACAGGCTGCTATGAAGGAAGGTAACCCCATCCCAGCCAGATCAGTACACCTGAACTGGGGCCCTAAAACTGGATATAATTGGTTACAGGTGGTCTAACAAGCAATGAGCATGGGGAGACAACCACTTCCCTCACTCTTTTGGCGAGGCTCCTCTTTATACACTTCAGGACACTGCTGGCTGCCTTTGCTGCCAGGCCACACTGGATCAAGTGGTTAATGTCTTTTGTAGTTAATAATTCTAATCTTTCATATATTTTCACCTGTGCTGATACAATGACCATTTCTGAAGTAATGTTTTCAGCAGACTGTCTAGACAAAGGCCCTTTCCATTGTTCTCCTCCCCTTACTCTTTGTTCATTCAGATACTTCCCACCCACACTGCTGCTTTGAGCTTCAGGGACTAAAAGCCTGCCTGTCTTTCAGTAGTATAACGGTATCTTTAGCCAACTCTTTTAATTGTATCTACCTTTATCTATCTATCTATCTAAAACATTTCTCGTAAGATCATCCCTTGTAGAAAGGCGACCTCATTAGAGGCAGCTTGTACTTAGTATATGGTTGAGGAGTGTTTTATTGCTTAAGACACTTGATCGTGCTTTACTTTGCTTTGCTTGCAAATGGGAAACATCCTTCTGTGCCTGTGTGCAGCCAGTCCTCTAAGGAAAGTGGGTGGCAGATGGTGCAATGGAGCTCTAACATTCAGCTCCCAGAGTTCAGAGAAGTCTGATGAAGGGAAAGTGATGTAAATCCCAGGTGGCCAACGACAGGTGGGGAGTCTGGGGAGGTGAGGAGCAAGGTTGTCCACCCAGTGTCAGATCTCAAGGGACTGCTTTTCCTACCTGTCCAGACCTCCTCAGGAGACGCTCCTGACACTCAGGATCCATATCAGTTGGATAATGCTTCTATCACTTCTTTAAACTGAAATTAACAAAATACCGCCTTTAAAATTAAAAATAACTTTATTAGGTGCACTTTGAAATCTTCCTTCTTAACCATGCTATGAAACAACTCAGATTAGCTATACGAGTCTTGCAGACGTGGAGAACGTTACAGGAAGAGGCATGACTTGTTAGGGCTTTCTGTGTTTTAAGGAGCCCCATGGTGTATTTGGGGCTCAGTCCGTGAACCTCAGATACTGGGAGAAGACTGAACAAACCTCTCAAGAAGTCAAAGCCAGAAGCAAACCCCAAAATACCTTGAAGCATTAATGGGACTTAATGAGACCCATTACTGCCAAAGGCTCCTCATTGACTCATTAGAGCAGATACTTGGAGACGGTGACTGCAGGTAGGCAAGGGCACTGCACAGGTGGCTGTAATGCTGAGAAAACCCTTGGTTCGTTTTATGAAGCAGGCAAGGCCAAACCCTGAGCCCAGGTCCTGGGAAGGCAGTTTCTGAGAAGAGAAGAATAAAGTTTTGTCTCACTGGCCCTGGTGGTAGAGACAGCTGCTATAGTCAAGACGACAAAGACCTCAGTCCTTTTGGACCTCTCGGTCTTGCTAGAACCCTTGGCCATCTCTATGCAGGCTGCCCTACACTGTCCCATGCCTCACCTCTTTCCCTTCAGCTTGCTGACAGCCATCTTGCTTTCCCACCTAGCTCTCACCCTGGCATTTCTATGCCTTCACTGATGGCTCTCCACCCTCACCAGCTGCTCCTTGAAACACAAAGCCATGGGATAATCCAGACTCCCTCTGGGTGATCTCTTGCAGCACAAGACTACCCTCTCAGTGAGGATTATTTTTTCTCACATCCAGACAGAACCTTCCCAGCTGTAATTTGTGGAGGTTTCTTGCTCTTCCCGCTACTAAGAAAAGCTCCATTGTCCCTGAAACTGTGAGGAATGAGCGATTCGTGTAAAGAAAATCTAGTGAATATAAGCTTGAAGCAAATGTCATTTATATTGAAATAAAGGAATATATGTAGGGCATGACCATAAACAGGGGAGTGGTAGTCTTTATGTAACTTCCTGATAAGTATAGTTTGGGTAACTCCCTTGATATGTGTAGCTTATGTAGCCTCCTGATATGTAAGTTAGTTCCTGATATACTAGTGCAAACCAGTGTTGTAAATAACCGCAGAAATGTCAAGAAAATGTATAGCCAAATCAAGTAGCATAATATAAGTAGAATAACGGAGCGCCTGCACAAACAGAGAGGTCATGTAGAGTGCACTGACGAAGAGGAGCATCTTCCTCCCAACGACCACCGGACGACCACCTAGAAAAAGATGAAGCATGCGCAGACCGGGGAAGTGGTGACGTACTTAAAGAAAGAGTCATCTTCCAAGAAAAAGGCGGAGAAAGGCAAGAAACGAAGCCTAGAGAAGTATAAAGGAAGGAATTGTAAGAAGTGAAGGTGTGCGTCTTGGTGGAGCGGAGACTCCCGGCGCACCCAGCGCTGTTTGCTTGCCTCTATTTGTTTAATAAATTGCAAACTTAAATTGGAATCCTGTTTGGGACTAAATCATTTATCACAACTGGGGACTCGTCCGGGATGGTCTTGGTTCCTGAATACTGACTTGATCTAGGAGCGGCGCCCCACCATTTGGTGGCTCCTGATCGGGTCGGGTCGGGACTAACACCATCCTGAACCCAAATAGGGGCAAGCAAAGAATTTGATTTTTTATGAGCTCCCTTGCCGGCTGCAGCAGTTTATTTTGCCCGTAATTCTGCGCGCGAAGATCCGAACGAAGACGACGGGGTTGTAAGTATTTAAGGTGTATACCGTTCGGTTGGGTGGGATTCGGTTGCCTGTGTGTGTAAGAGTGTGACTGAGACGGAACCTCGTTCCGAAGCGATTGTGGAGGTCTTCTAACCGCGGTTCCAATCTCCCGCGAGGGACTTGGCCGGTGAAGGACCGAAGCGATTTTTATAGGATCCATAGGTGAGTGAGAAGTTTGAAACCCCCTGCAAGACACTCTGCTTGGTAACCAAGGGCTGTAGGAATTGCCACAGTAAAAATTCCTAGATGGGTCAGACGAAATCGAGAACCCAGGACCAGAAGAAAGGGAGCGAATTACTAAAAATACCTCCGGAGATTCCATTAGGAATAATGTTAAAACATTGGAATAATAAGGGCCCTGGAAAAGGGAAGACAAAAGAGAAATTAGTTAAATATTGTATGGTAAAATGGCCAAAGAACCCCTTGAGACCCCACGTTTTTTTTGGCCTTTATTTGGGTCATTTGAGGATTGGGTTTGTCAGGCGCTAAACCTGTATGTAAATTCTAAGGAACCGTTTTGCCAAGAGGAGAGCGAGTATGCTAGTTTATGGATAAAGGCCTGTGTGGGCATTTTTCATCTTAAAACAGGAGTAGGGAAAAATAAGACCGTAGGGGAGCAACACATGTGTCCTGGTTTCAGCCAGGATAGAGCTGGTTTTCCTCACAGAATCTAGTGTGAGACTGTGTTTTGGATTTGGGATGAGGAACTGTTGATAATGTGCTGATGTTTTGGGTTGTTGCTGAGCCGTCAAGGACAGTCCAGCTTCTTGTGCTGGCCTGCCAGCGAGCAGGCTGGGGGTGCACGGGGAGCTGGGAGGGGACACAGCCGGGACAGCTGACCCAGACTGGCCAAAGAGATATTCCCTACCATACGACGTCATGCCCAGTACATAAACTGGAGTTGGCCGGGGGGGCGGAAATCGCTGCTCGGGGACGGGCTGTCGATCACGGGGTGGTGAGCAATTTCTGTATTGGGCATCACTTGTTCTTATACATTCCTTTGTTGGTATTATCATTATTGTTCCCTTCTTTCTTTCTGTCCTATTAAACCGTGTTTATCTCAACCCACGAGGTTTTTCCTAATTCTCTCCCCCGTCCCACTGTGGGAGGGAGAGTGAGCGAGCGGCTGCGTGGTGCTTAGTTGCCGGCTGGGGCTAAACCACGACAACATGGAAAAGGAAAAGAAGGATTGGGACCCCCTAGATCACTTACCTCCCCCGTATAATCCAGCTACCCGTCAAATACCGTCACCAAATTTGATGACTTCCCCTACGGCCCCAGGGTCGAATTCAACTCTAAGGGGAGGATCCCAAAATGAGCACCCAGAGCGTCTTTGTATCCTTTACGGGAAGTACCTCTGGGTGGAGATAGAGGACTGGCAAGAGAGAGGGTTGGAAGAATTACTAAGAGAAGCTCAAAAGGTTTATGTCAGGAGGGACGAAGAAAAACAAGAAGCAGAGGCAAGAATTTTTGTAGCAGCAGTGAGGGAAAGTCAGAGGAGTAAGACTCAGCTGGGAGAGAAAAAAAGATAAGAGACCAGAACAGCCACCCCAGGGACAATCTCATCAAGACAGACCCACAACTCCCATCTGTTACTATTGTAACAAAAAGGGACGTGTTCAGAAAAACTGCCGTAAACGGGAATGGGATGAGAAAATGTTCAAAGAGGATTAGGGGTGTTAGGGGTTGTATCTTCTGGGGACCTCAACATCAACAGAGCCCTTGATAAAACTATTAGTAGGTCCCCAAAAAGAAGAATTTTTATTTTTAGTAGATACTGGAGCTGAAAGGTCAACGATTCAGAAACTCCCAAAAGGGGTAGGAAAAGGAAAAGCCCAGATGTCAGTAACAGGTGCAAAAGGAGAACCCTTCAAAGTCCCCATCTTAGAAGAAGTAGAGATTGAGACAGAGACAAAAATTTGTTTAAATGATTTACTTTTATTACCAGAAGCAGAATATAACCTATTAGGGAGGGACTTGATTTTAAAACTAAACCTAACTATTCAGAACCAAGGAGATCGGTTATATATTAACTTATGTACCTTAACCCAACTTGATGAGGAAAAAATTGACCCCCAAGTATGGTATAAGGAAGGAGATGTTGGGAGATTAGATATGGAACCCATCAAGGTACAAATAACAGACCCTCATAAGCCAATTAGAATTAAACAATATCCTATATCTATAGAAGGCCGGAGAGGTCTAAAACCTATTGTGGATAAATTACTAAAAAATGGGACTTTGGAACCATGTATGTCACCCCACAATACCCCGATACTCCCTGTAAAGAAATCAGATGGTACATATAGGATGGTACCGGATTTGAGAGCCGTGAATCGGCGAACAATCACCAAATTCCCTGTCGTGGCAAATCCTTATACTTTATTGAGTCACCTGTCTCCTAAACATATTTGGTATAGTGTAATAGATTTGAAAGATGCCTTTTGGGCCTGTCTTTTGGATAAGGGGTTCAGAGATTATTTTACCTTTGAATGGGAAGACCCCGAAACAGGACGAAGAACAACAATTAAGGTGGACTGTGCTACCACAAGGGTTTACGGAGTCACCAAATTTGTTTGGACAGACCTTAAAGAAAATCTTACAAGGTTTTACAGTACACGAGGAGGGAAAAATTATTACAATATGTGAATGATTTACTGGTAGCAGGAGAAACTGAAGAGGAGACCCGAAAAGCCACCATTAGATTGTTAAATTTTTTAGAGAAAAAGGGATTAAAAGTGTCCTGCTCGAAATTACAATTTATAGAGCAAGAAGTAAAATATTTGGGACATTGGTTAAGCAAAGGAAAAAAAAAGAAATCAGATCCTGACCGGGTTTCTGGTATTTTAATCCTAAGACCTCCACAGACTAAAAAGGGAATGGAAAAAAAAAAAACAAAAAAAAAAACCCAAACAAAACAAAACAAAAACAAACAAACAAAAACCCCAAAAAACCCACACACACTGGTGGGATATTTATCCAAATTGTTAGATTCGGTGAGCAGGGGGTGGCCAGCATGTCTCCAAGCCCTAGTTGCTATGGCATTATTGATAGAGGAAGCTAGGAAAATTACCTTTAGTGTACCTCTAAAGGTATATACGCCACATAATGTTAGGAATGTCCTCCAACAGAGGACAGAGAAATGGTTGACAGATAGTAGACTTTTGAAATATGAAACCATCTTGATAGATTCACCTAATTTGGAATTAGGAGTCACCTCTGCCCAGAGCCCCGCTCAGTTCCGGTTTGGGGAACCCTCAGAAGCAGTAGTGCTATAACACAATTGTTTAGAAGTTATAGAATCCCAGACAAAAGTAAGGCTCAATCTTAGAGATATTGAATTGGAGGGAGGAGAAAAATTGTTTGTAGATGGATCCTCCCAAGTAATAGAAGGGAAGAGAAAATCAGGATATGCAAAAATTGACAAGGACTTAGAACTTGTGGAATCAGGACCTCTGAGTCCATCATGGTCAGCTCAGGCTTGTGAGCTTTATGCCTTATGTAGGGCCCTGGAATTATTAAAAGAAAGAAGAGGGACCATATTCACAGATTCCAAATATGCATATGGAGTAGTCCATACTTTTGGAAAAATTTGGGAGGAAAGAGGCTTGATTAACACTCAAGGAAAGAACTTAATACATCAGGAGTTGATAGTAAAATTTTAAAAGTGTTAAGAGAACCAAAGGAAATAGCCGTGGTGCATGTGAGGGGACACCAAAAGGGATTAGATTATCGAATTAGAGGAAATAATTTAGCAGATAAGGAGGCTCAGGAAGCAGCCTTGAGGATTGAAACTGTTAAAATTAATCATACACAAACAAAGGAGGACACTAGTGGAAGAGGATAAGAGGAAAAGGAGAAAAAGTTTACGCTGGAGGAACAAGCAAAATTAGAGAAAATAGGAGCTAGAGTGGAACAAGGGAAATGGACATTACCTGATGAGCGAGAGATGTTGCCAAAAGCTTACGCTAGGCAGGTATTAGAACGCTTACACGCGCAAACACATTGGGGTACAAAAGTGTTAAGTGATCATTTCCTTAAACAGTTTGGCTGTATTGGAATTTTTTGAAATAGCAAGGCAAATTACACAAGGGTGTTTAACTTGTCAAAGGGCAAATAAGGCCGTGTTTCAACAAGTGGCCATGGGAGGAAGAAAACTAGCTTATAGACCGTTTGAAAGGATTCAAGTCGACTTTACCAAATTACCAAGAATAGGAAGATTGAAATATTTGTTAGTTATAGTAGACCATTTAACACGATGGGTCGAAGCCTATCCTGTAGCAAGAGCGACAGCTCAGACGGTGATAAAATTTTACTAGAACACCTAATCCCCAGGTATGGGATAATACAATATATTGATTCTGATCAAGGCACTCGCTTTACTTCTAAAATTATAAAATCCTTGTGCCAATCATTAGGTATTAAATGGGAATATCATACCCCATGGCATCCTCAAAGTTTGGGAGTAATAGAAAGAATAAACCAAACAATAAAGCAAGAGCTAGCGAAGCTAATGGTTGAAACACAGATGCCATGGACTAAATGTTTACCGCTAGCCCTTCTTAACATAAGGATCAAACCGCACAGTGAGACTGGATTATCGCCATATTAGGTTTTATACGGCATGCCCTATCTCCGAGGGAAACAATGTAGTGGAAGATTATAATATTCGGAAATATGTTATCATTTTAGGAGAAAGGTTGAAAGAACTAAGAGATATAGGAATAATGGCACAAACCCTACCTTTGGGGTTTGCAATCCATCAATTCAAACCAGGGGATAAGGTACTGATCAAAACTTGGAAGAAAGAAACTTTAGTTCCTTCATGGGAAGGACCCTTTGTTGTATTGTTAACTACAGATACTGCCATCTGGACCGCGGAAAAGGGGTGGACGCACGCGACTCGAGTAAAAGGACCCATGAAAGACTGGAAAGTTATTTTACAACCTGGAACCACAAAAATAACATTAAAAAGGGAATGAACGTATGAGAAATGATCACGAATTAAAGACTATAGCATTAAGCAATTATCGGGCAGGACTAAGTTTATGTCCACTCTGTAAACCATGTTGTATGATTATTGAGGGTTAGGTGTAACCTGTGTAACAAATATATCATTTCCCACAGAGGCTAACAGGGACGTTTTCAAATTCAAAGCTGAAGTTTCCTCTGCATTCAGTGTGGACAGACTACTCCTATAGGAGATTTCTGGTGGGTAAGATTTATTACTGTCATCGAAATAAAGAAGTCCGCTTGAGAAGGGGGAGAGGGCAAGACCGGGTGGGGATTCTCAGTCGCGACCAAGTAAGGCCAGTCAAGGACGAGCACCCCTTGTAGCTGATGCCTCCGACCATGAGATCCCTTACCGGACCTCTCCTGATTTTACTCGGACTCACCAACCTGGTGACAGGTAATCAAAATTGCACCGAGTGCATAAGAACCGCCCAGCACGGACGAGTAAGTAATAAAACATTAATGTACCACACCTATTACGAGTGCAAAGGGAAACAGAACGGGAGTTGTATATACAATGGAACACAATATAAGAAATGCTCGGTGGAAAATGATACTGTTTGTTACGATCCAAAGGAACTTCTTTATCAATAGTGGGTAGAAATGAAAACAAATTCGGAAGTAGGAAGATTAATTGGAATAAGTAAGGATATGGCCAATTTGAGCACATCAGTATCGGTAATTTTTGATGCATGCGATATTATAGATGATGATCTGGATATTAATTGTGGGAGTGTAGAGTGGAGATGATGCTATAGTAATCAACCAAAATATATTTGCCCAGGTGGAGGTGGACGTCAATGTCAGATAAATCCTGATTATGTACCTAGTCAAACGGTGAGATATCAGTCAGCACACCTATGTGGAAGAAGGGGATGGTCTTGTGTATGTTAGGATACTGCAAGCTGGGGATATGACAGCCAATGTGGGGATTTACAAGCTTCAATCACAAGGGTACAAACAGACCATAATTGTACAACCTGTACCTGTAATTTAGTAAATTTAACCCTTATAAATTTAGAAATTTGGAAACAGAAAAAAATAACCAAAATTGGACTTAAGATATATGGACCTGGAGAAGACCCAGGTGTAGTTATTAATATTGAAATGAAAGAAAAGAGAATCGGTGCAGCATAGACTGTTATTTAAGTCATTTTATCATGAAATGGAAACAGGAACGAAATATGAAATTCCCACAGTGGCTAAAAATCTATTTGTAAATCTTGCTGAGAACATTGCTAAGTCACTAAATGTAACTAATTGTTATGTATGTGGTGGAACTAATCAGGAGAGAATTGGCCCTGGGAGGCCCAAGAGAGCAACATACCAGACCCTAATGTTTAGAACATATCAACTCAGGTCAGGAAACAACAATGGATATTACAAACCAGCATAATAAGAAGAAGCTGTTGGCAAAATGACGCTGGGAGTAAACCAGTCGGATATTTAGTATGTGAAGGGGGATATAACTGGAATAGTACTTACCAAAAGTAGGATAAATGGGGCACTGCCCAAGAAATAAGTAAAAATCATGCGAATTGGACCAACGGAACCACTATTGATAAAGGGTGGTCAAGTCCAGAAGGGCAATATTGGATCTGTGGAAAATTTGCATATACCCGATTACCAAAAAATTGGACCGGAGCGTGCGTGTTAGGAACTATACGGCCAAGCTTTCTCTTATTACCTATAAACCGAGGAGAACGCCTAGGGGTACTGGTATATACAGACGCATTAGAAACTCACAACCGAAGGGGAAAAAGAGAGCTACAAATAGGAAAATGGAAAGATAATGAGTGGCCACCTGAAAGAATAATAGCATATTATGACCCAGCGACATGGGCAGAAGATGGGTCCTGGGGATATAGGACCCCCATTTATATGTTGAATAGAATAATCAGGTTGCAAGCTGTAGTAGAAATAATTGTAAATAAAACGGGTAATGCTCTAGGATTGGTGGCTAAACAAAATACTAAAATGCGTACAGCCCTATATCAAAATAGACTCGCACTAGACTATTTACTAGCACAGGAAGGAGGAGTCTGTGGAAAATTTAATCTCACAAATTGTTGTTTAGAGATAAATGATGAAGGAAAAGCCATCAATGAATTAGTAAGAGAAATGAAAAAAGTAGCCCATGTGCCAGTCCAAACGTGGAATGGAATAAATGTCCAAGGACTATGGACAACGTGGGAAAATTTATTCTCAGGAAACTGGGTAACAAAAATCATTATCGTTTTGTTAGGATTGTTTGGAGGTATGTTAATAATACCATGTCTAATTCCTTGTCTTTCACAAGCTGTAGCTTCTGCGATTAATGGAATGAAATTTACAGCCACTCCAGTAGAACCAACACAGAGTGAGAGAAAACATGTTTTAATGTTGGTAAAACATATAGAGGAACCCGAGTTAATACCCATCAAACAAACTTTAAATAAATTTTACACGAATCACAGTGGTGAAAAAGAAAACGGGGGATTGTGAGGAATGAGCGATTCGTGTAAAGAAAATCTAGTGAATATAAGCTTGAAGCAAATGTCATTTATATTGAAATAAAGGAATATATGTAGGGCATGACCATAAACAGGGGAGTGGTAGTCTTTATGTAACTTCCTGATAAGTATAGTTTGGGTAACTCCCTTGATATGTGTAGCTTATGTAGCCTCCTGATATGTAAGTTAGTTCCTGATATACTAGTGCAAACCAGTGTTGTAAATAACCGCAGAAATGTCAAGAAAATGTATAGCCAAATAAAGTAGCATAATATAAGTAGAATAACGGAGCGCCTGCACAAACAGAGAGGTCATGTAGAGTGCACTGACGAAGAGGAGCATCTTCCTCCAAACGACCACCGGACGACCACCTAGAAAAAGATGAAGCATGCGCAGACCGGGGAAGTGGTGACGTACTTAAAGAAAGAGTCATCTTCCAAGAAAAAGGCGGAGAAAGGCAAGAAACGAAGCCTAGAGAAGTATAAAGGAAGGAACTGTAAGAAGTGAAGGTGTGCATCTTGGTGGAGCGGAGACTCCCGGCGCACCCAGCGCTGTTTGCTTGCCTCTATTTGTTTAATAAATTGAAAACTTAAATTGGAATCCTGTTTGGGACTAAATCATTTATCACAAAACCATTCTTCAAGCAGCTGCAGGCTGCAGCTACTGCAGTGCCCTGACCCTCCACTTCCCCAGGCTAAACAAGCCGTTGTTAAAAATAAATATATTAAAGTCTGCGCCCGCGATCCTGCAGACACCGCCCCCCCCCGCGACACACGCGCGCTCAGACTCACTCAGCCACCCCCCCCCGCGCGCGTGCGCTCCCCCTCCCTGCGCTGCAGCTCCGGACCCGCAGGCCGGTGGGTGCGGCCCCCCCCGGCCGCAGACTCTCCGGCGCCCCGGAGCAGCGGGGGGCAAGGGGGGCTGCAGCCGCGCGTGCCCCGCTGCCCGGCAACCGGCCCCCCCGGCGGCGGGGGAGGGAGCCTGGCGCAGAGGCTGGCTGGGGGAGGGGGGATGGCGGCGCTTTTCGGAGGTTTCTGTTTGGGTCGGTTGGGTTCGGGGTTTTTTTCTCTTTTCGTTTTTCACCTCCCCCGCCGTTCGCGTTCGTTGGTTTTCACCGCGCGGCGGCGGCGGCCCGCGCGCAGCGGGGCTGTTGTGCCAAACGCGGGTTCCGTCACCCGGTGCGCAGAGCGCCGGGAAACACACGGAGTCGAGACGGCGGCTTTTCTTCCGCCCCTGCGCCGAGCTGGGTGCCGGTGGTAGGCCCACAAAGCTGGCGCGCCTCGGTTAACGCAGGGAAAATATTTCTACGCTCCGAGCAACAAGTCACCGTTATTTTCTTGAGAGCTGGCGCAGGCGCCCTTGCGCCTGTTGGTTCCCGCAAGCCTCGTCTCCACGGCGACAGCGTCCTCCTTTTTTACTGCGCGTGCCCCGTGAGGAAGGGGCTTCTGTGGGTAGGGGTCTTCCCCTACCGGAGGGCAGGCTTGTGCTATGCCGAGTCGATGTTAATTAGATGTTACTTAGGATAGTTCACTCAAAGGTCGGCAGTTGCGTTCCCTTTGCGGTTGCCTTGTTCCTTCCCTCAGGCTTGCGCCTCGTTGACTCCTGACAGAGCCTAAACAATACCCCCGCTTTGTGCCTCGCATACCTTCAGCAGGGTGACTGACCGACGGACTGGCCGACCGACGGACTGAGGACGAAAGGCGGGAGGGGGGCACGGGTGCGGCAGGGACGCCGCGGGGTCCTAAAGTCTCCCGCCTTCCTTCCTTCCCCGGGCCGGCAAAACTGCTGGCGGAAGGGGGAGGGGGGGTGTCTCCGTGTGTGCGTGTGGCCGCGGGCGAGGGGTTCGTGCCGGGGCCGGTTTGGGAGCGTGTGTGGCGGGTGTGCACGCAGTAAGAAACGAAAAAGTCTGGTAACGCTGTGGACAACGCCGCCTTCTCTGCTACAGCCTGCGCTGTGGCCCGCCTCGGTGTCCGCCTGCGGGCGATGTGCTCGGCTCGGCTCCCGGTTGAAGCCGTCCCTGGGAAAGCAGCAGCCCCGTGCCTCGGCCTGGGCAGAGACCTGCGTCCCCGAGGCCGGGCTCCGGCTGCCGGAGAGGTGGGCCGCGCCTCTCGCTAGCGGCCGTCGGCGTGTCCGTCGCCAGCGGGATGCGTTCCAGTGGTGAGCAGCGCCCAGAGGACAGGCCCAGCAGCCTCAGGCAAAGCGGGGTCGCTGCTTTGCTGATGGTGGTGTCCGAAAAGGCGGTTTCGTTTCCCGGCGTGCGATAGGCCAGTCTCACACACCGAGACGAGATACCGGTTTATTCCAGACCTGCGCAGAGCTGGGTGCTGGGTGGTAGGCCCACAAAGCTGGCACCCCGCGGTTAACACCCGGAAAATATTTGTAGGTTTCTAGCAACACTTACCAGTATTCTTAAACATACCTCAGCTGCCACCACGTTTACACATAAGCAGATTAACTTCTGGCGGCCTTGTAGCAATGGGGCTCGCTGCGGTGGGGTGGGGAGGGCGGGCGGCTGGGGCTGGGCACCGCCGCCTCTGCCTGGTCCCCGGTCCCCGGTCCCCGGTGGTGAGAGAGAAGAGTAAGAAAAGGTAAGGGGGAGGGAGGCTAGATAAATAAATAGCTAAAAAAATGACAATCAAAAAGAAACGGGGGGTGTGCAGGGTGCGTGTGGGTGTCTTGACACAGAACTCTCCGGGGTGAGGGCAGGCGGGCGGTTTGGGAGGAGGGAGTGGGGAGAGCAGGTTTAGGACAAATGCTGATCTGGCACTCTCTGCTAATTCTTGATGGATTAACATACACCGACCTATGGTTAATGAATGTAATAAATAATTCATTAACCGGTAATTAATATACGAAGTAATGATTAGCGATAGAGCAATACAGATTAATATTTACTGGAATTAACATCCAGTGGATTAAGATCACGTTAATAAGGAACTACTTTACTGATAACAAGTTCTAGGTGAGGAACAGAGCCGTCGTGTAGCACGTGTAATTAATGATAATTAATAATGATGAATTGATAGTAGATAATTACAACAGTAAATCAGAGTGATGATAAAGAAAAAAAAATACATGATAAGTAACTGGAGGACAGTAGTGTTAATGCAGTACCACAAAATACTAATAAATAAAATAATCGATCTTAATAGGTAACGACTGTTATTAATAAGTAATTATTAATGATTGATTTAGACTAATTTGATTAATAAAAACTTAATCAGTTCATTAATTTTTTATTCATTTATTTGTTGTAGACCGATAGATACTATATAACTCAAATAGCATCGATCAATAGGAATGAATAGTTAATAAGAATTTCAGTTATTAATAATGGTCAGCTTACTCACGTTTGATGGAGGTCTTTGTGGCCTTGCCGTAGAACATCAGGCTGCAAGGCTTTCGCCTCATCCCAGACATCACTCAACAATAGTCAGTTATGAGACTGTCTGACTGCAACCCATCAGGGTTGCTTTTGAAGAGGAGCGTGTTGCTCCAGTCAAACCCTGCTACTCCCTACAGACCCACAGTGGTTTCCCACATTATCCACCCTGTGACCTTAGTCACAACTCACTAAGAGGAACATTGTGTAATTTGTATTTAGGTGGGTCGAGGCATTCATCTCTCCTTCCTGTGTTTTCATCCTCTCTTGTTGGTTGGTAATTTATTGTTGGGATCACTCTGCACGGCTCGACCTTAAGGAGAAGGAGCTGCAGCATTGAGAAGCTGGTAAACAGCTAGATATCTGCACGGCTCGGCCTTGAGAAGAGGGAGCTGTGGCATTGGGAAGCTGGTAAACAGCTGGACATCTGCAGGGCTCGGCCTTGAGGAGAAGGAGCTGTGGTAAACAGCTAAGAAGCAGCACTGTATAAGAAAAACAGGATGGAACCCGGACCACGTAGCAGTAACCGCAAGTAGGAGGAGTATGATAATGCAATCTTTAGGGCTAAGCCAATGATTGTAAGACAAGTATGCATAAGGTAGAACTTAGTGTATAAATATGTGTAAGGTTTTGCAATAAAGTTGAAGCTTGCCTTATCACTCATATTGAGTCGACTGCTTGCCTTCCCTCGCTCGTCGCAATTTATAATAGGGGATGGTATTAAAGGGATGTATTCAGGATCATAGATGTGAATCCTCTTAACACGCATGGTTACAGCTCTAGTTATCATAGATTTCACACGTGACAATCAAATACGGACAATAACAATCATTATGATAAACATTAATACATACTGGGTTAGACTATGATCCCATCCACTAACTTTTAATCTGAGCCAACTGAAAATATTTTAAATCCACCTCGTTCATTGCCAGTTGCTTGGTTTCATCTTCTCATTGAGCTCATGGGTTTGGTCCACAGTTTTTTGCATTTCATCTCTAGCTTGATGCAGAGTAGCGGACACATTTGGAATTGACAGCAGGTTTTGCCAGGATAGGTGTTATTCAGCCATCCACAAACGCTGTTCTCCTTTAGTAGTACCATATTCAATGCTAATTGATTTTCTAAAGTCATCTGTGAGGCTGCTCGTGGGTACAAGCTGGGTGTTGCTTAGCCTTGCTGGCTGGCTGCATACAATTAGCTAGAGTCTCTCCTTGCCATGGTAGATTTTCTAGATATAATCAATTTTCAATTATCACAGCCGAAGAAGTCCAAAACAATCCCATTGCTAAGCTTACTCTCATCCCTGCTGTATAATAGCTTGGCCGTGACACGGAGGGCAATACATTTCTCTTTGTTCTGTACCCTCTTGGTTTCATGAATGACTACAGTGAATGACTCCTGAGTATGATTAAAAGCTATTATGGGAGATAAACTTGTGGAATTCCTAAAGTGCATTCTAACCCATCCCAATAGGGTTGACTGTAATCTGATATCTCTTCATTAGAACATACCCATACGGTCTCAAGCAGTGCAGGATACATTAGAGTGGTACTTGTGCTCTTTACTACTGGCTCATGAGTCTTGCATCCGTTTTTTATAATGTTGGGAAGGAATCCTACATTTACTAGCCATGTGTTTAGAGGATTCTATCTGACATGCTGTCTGTAAGCTAGGGATTGGAGCACTGTAATTGTGGCACAGGCATATACTTCTTAAGGCGTGATGGAGGTCTGAGGCAAACGGTATCCATAGATAATCATCCATATTGTAACAATTTATCTTGTTTATACAATTCCATAGCCTGTCTGGTTCCAATGACATGGTATAATGGGGTCTCTTCACCCATTGTTTAAAACGTCTTTTATGATCAGGGGTGGTCCATATGCAAGAAACATTACTAGATTGTGGGCCACATGCAGATCCATACTTAGAGGTGTGAAATATGTTCATCTGATTCGTGTGATGAAGTGCAATCTTCTGGACTTTTATGGATCTCTCCTGCACCATAAAAAGGGGTGTTTTACAGGAGAAGGTTAAACTACTTGGCTCGTATATCAGCTCAAACCAGTTTGACCACTGACCGCATAGTATTGTGTAAAGGAAGTGCATGCATAAGGTTTGGGGTCATCCTGGGGGCACGCCGAGGAAGATTCGAGAAGACTTTAATTGGGGGCTCGTCCGGGATGGTCTTGGTTCCTGAATTCTGACTTGATCTAGGAGGGGCGCCCCACCTTTTGGTGGCTCCTGATCGGGTCGGGTCGGGACTAACGCCATCCTGAACCTGAATAGGGGCAAGCAAAGAATTTGATTTTTTATGAGCTCCCTTGCCGGCTGCAGCAGTTTATTTTGCCCGTAATTCTGCGCGCGAAGATCCGAACGAAGACGACGGAGTCGTAAGTATTTAAGGTGTATACCGTTCGGTTGGGTGGGATTCGGTTGCCTGTGTGTGTAAGAGTGTGACTGAGACGGAACCTCGTTCCGAAGCGATTGTGGAGGTCTTCTAACCGCGGTTCCAATCTCCCGCGAGGGACTTGGCCGGTGAAGGACCGAAGTGATTCTTATAGGATTCGTGGGTGGGTGATAGGTCCTAAACCCCCTGCAAGACACTCTTACTGGTAGCCAAGGGCTGTAGGAATTGCCACAGTAAAAATTCCTAGATGGGTCAGACGAAATCGAGACCCCAGGACCACAAGAAAGGGAGCGAATTACTAGAAATACCTCCGGAGAGTCCATTAGGAATAATGATTGAAAATTGGAATGATAGGGGCCCCAGAAAAGGAAAAAGTAAATAAAAATTAGTTCAATATTGTATGGTAGAATGGCCAAAAGAACGTTTGAGACCACATGTCTTTTGGCCCGGTTTTGGATCTTTTGAAGACTGGGTCTGCCAGGCCTTAAATATATATGTTAATTCAAAGGAACCTTTTAGTCAGGAGGAAAGTGATTATGCAGGATTATGGGACAGAACTTTACATTCTTTTCCAGCCTCAATACTTACATTAAAAACAGATGAAAAGTTTGAGGAAGAAGAAGAGGGGAAAAGTGAAAAGGAAAAAGATGATAAATGGGAGCCACTGGATAACCTACCGCCTCCATGTTCTAATAATCCATCTCCGGCGGCGGCTCCCCCTCCGGTGGCCGTAGTACCTCTCTCTGTACCACCGTTGCCCCTATCTCCACCACCAACAGCACCGGAATTAGATCGACCTCCGGCTGCATGTACGAGAAGTAGGACTGCTGTATCTGAGGGAGCTTCTCTATATCCCTTACGAGAAGTACCCCTCGGAGGCAATCAGGGAGGCATGGGGTTTGTGGCAGTCCCGTTAAATACCACAGACGTGAGAAATTTCCAGAAAGAAATGGGGACCCTATTAGATGATCCCCTCGGAGTAGCTGAAAAATTGGACCAATTCCTAGGCCCCAATACTTATACCTGGGAAGAAATACAGTCCATTTTAGGGATCCTATTCACTGTTGAGGAAAGGGGAATGATTAGACAAGCTGGAATGAGAATTTGGGAAAGACAGAGTCAGGCAGGACCCCCGGGAGATCAGAAGTGGCCAAATGTGGATCCCCACTGGGATCATCAACAACCCCCAGGAAGACAAAATATGAGGGATTTGAGAACGTTAATCATACAGGGAATAAGGGCAGCGGTTCCCCGAGGGCAAAACATTACTAAAGCATTTAATGAACAACAAGGGAAAGACGAATCTCCAACAGAATGGTTGGAGAGGTTGAGGAAAAACCTACCAATGTATTCTGGAATTGATCCGAATACAGTGGCTGGGACCGCACTCCTTAGAACACAATTTGTAGCTAAATCCTGGGGGGATATAAGAAGGAAATTAGAAAAATTGGAGGATTGGCAAGAAAGAGGATTAGAGGAGTTACTTAGAGAAGCCCAGAAAGTCTATGTTAGGAGGGACGAAGAAAAACAAAAAGCAAAAGCAAAAATTTTTGTAGCAGCAGTAAGGGGAAGTCAGAAAAATAAGACGACTCCTGGAGAGAAAAGGGAAAAAAGAATAGAGCAGACACCCCGGGGACAGCCTTATCGAGGAAGATTTACAATTCCCGTCTGTTACTACTGTAACAAGAGGGGACATGTTCAGAAGAACTGCCGTCAGCGGGAACAAGATGAGAAGATGTTCAAAGAAGATTAGGGGTGTTGGGGGCTCTATCTTCTGGGGACTTCAACATCAACAGAGCCCTTGATAAAATTATTAATTGGTCCCCATAAAGAGGAAGTTTTATTTTTAGTGGATACAGGGGCCGAAAAGTCAACCATTCAAAAACTTCCAAAAGGAATAGAAAAAGGGAAGAGTTACGTGTCAGTAGCAGGAGCAAAAGGAGAGCCTTTTAAAGTAAATATATTGAAAGATGTAGAAGTAGAAACAGAAAAGAAAATTTGTCTTAATGATTTACTTTTACTCCCTGAAGCGGAATACAATTTATTAGGAAGGGATTTGATTTTGAAGTTAAACTTGAGCATTCAGAGTCAAGGGGACAAATTGCAGATTAAATTATACACTTTAACACAAGAGGATGAAGAAGCTATTAACCTCTCAGTGTGGTATAAGGAAGGGGAAACTGGAAAGACAAAATGAACCCCATAAGCGTTCAAATAATAGATCCGCACCGCCCAATTAGAATCAAGCTATACCCTATACCTATGGAGGGTCGAAAAGGATTAAAACCTGTAGTTGACAGACTTTTGGAAAAAGGAACCCTAGAACCATGTATGTCACCTCGTAACACGCCCATTCTTCCCGTAAAAAAGCCGGACGGGTCATACAGGATGGTGCAGGACTTAAGAGCTGTAAATCAGCGAAAAATCACTAAATTCCCTGTGGTGGCAAATCCTTATACTTTATTGAGTCATATATCTCCCAAACATACTTGGTATAGTGTAATAGATTTGAAAGATGCTTTTTGGGCCTGTCCTCTGGATGAGGCATCCAGAGATTATTTTGCCTTTGAGTGGGAGGACCCCGAAACAGGACAAAAACAACAATTAAGATGGACTGTGTTACCACAAGGGTTTACGGAGTCACCAAATCTATTTGGACAAACTTTAGAAACAATTCTACAAGATTTCACAATACCTAAGGAGGTAAAATTATTGCAATATGTGGACGATTCATTAGTAGCAGGAGAAACTGAAGAGGGGATCCGAAAAACCACCATTAAATTGTTAAATTTTCCAGGGGAAAAGGGATTAAAGGTGTCCCGATCAAAGCTACAGTTTGTAGAACAAGAAGTAAAATATTTAGGACATTGGCTGAGTAAGGGAAGGAAGAAGTTAGATCCTGATAGGGTATCTGGGATTCTATCCTTAAGACCCCCACAGACTAAAACGGAAATTAGGCAAATACTGGGATTAGTAGGATATTGTAGACCATGGCTTGAAAATTATAGTGATAAAGTAAAATTCTTATATGAAAAATTAACTAATAACCAACTTAAGTGGTTTATTGAAGATGATCAGAGATTTGAGGAAGTAAAAAGGGCATTAATACAAGCACCTGTATTGAGCCTCCCAGATCTAGAAAAACCTTTCTATCTCTTTGTGAATACATCAAGCCAGACAGCATATGGAGTTCTTACTCAAGACTGGGCAGGAATCCAAAAAACCCATGGGGCATTGTTCTAAGTTACTTGATCCAGTAAGCAGAGCATGGCCTGCTTGTCTCCAAGCTTTGGTTGCTACAGCATTATTAATAGAGGAAGTTAGGAAGATTACCTTTAGTGCTCCTTTAAAAGTGTATACCCCACACAATGTCAGAAATGTTTTACAACAAGAAGCGGAAAAATGGTTAACGGACAGCCGGACCCTAAAGTATGAAGCAATACTAATAGACTCCCCTGACTTAGAACTGAGGGTGACTTCTGCTCAGAGTCCAGCACAATTTTTGTTTGGAGAACCATCAGAGGAATTACAACATAACTGTTTAGAGGTAATTGAGACCCAGACTAAGGTGAGACCAGATCTAAGAGATGCTGAGTTGTAAAATGGAGAAGCGCTGTTTATAGATGGCTCCTCCCGAGTGGTAGAAGGGAAGAGAAAATCGGGATATGCAATAATTAATAAGGACTTAGAAATTGTGGAATCAGGACCTCTGAGTCCATCATGGTCAGCTCAGGCTTGTGAGCTGTATGCCCTATGTAGGGCCCTGGAATTATTAAAAGGAAGAAGCGGGACTGTATTTACAGATTCTAAATACGCATATGGGGTGGTCCACACTTTTGGAAAAATTTGGGAAGAAAGAGGTTGGATTAATACTCACGGGAGGAATTTAATACATCAAGAATTAATAGTAAAAATTTTAAAGGCGTTAAGAGAACCAAAGGAGATAGCAGTGGTACATGTGAGGGGACACCAAAAGGGACTTTTGGTGATTACCGAACTAGAGGAAATAACTTAGCAGCTAAAGAGGCCCAGGAAGCAGCCTTGAGGACTAAAGTTGCCAAAATTAATGTCATACAAACAAAGGAGGACACCAGCAAAGAAGGACGAGAGGAAAGAGAGAAGGAGTTTACCCCAGAAGGACAAACAAAATTGAAGAAAATAGGAGCTAAATTAGAACAAGGAAAATGGGCACTGCCCGATGGGCGAGAAATGCTGCCAAAAGCCTACACCAGGCGATTATTAGAACGTTTGCATGCACAAACACATTGGGGTACAAAAGCGTTAAGTGATCATTTTCTTAAACAATTTGGTTGTATTGGAATTTTTGAAATAGCAAAGCAAATTACACAAGGTTGCTTAACCTGTCAAAAGGTAAATAAGACAGTGTTTCGACAAGCAGCCACGGGAGGGAGAAAAACAGCTTACAGACCTTTTGAGAAAGTACAAGTCGATTTCACTGAATTGCCTAAGGTAGGGAGGATAAAATATTTATTGGTAATAGTAGATCATTTAACACAGTGGGTAGAAGCGTACCCTGTAGCACGAGCTATGGCACAGATGGTGGTAAAAATTTTATTAGAACATTTGATACCTAGATATGGGATAATCCAGTACATTGATTCTGACCAGGGCACACACATTACTTCTAAAATAATAAAACTATTATGTCAATCATTAGGTATTCAGTGGGAATACCACACTCTGTGGCACCCACAAAGCTCGGGGAAGGTAGAAAGAATGAATCAAACAATAAAACAACAATTGGCTAAATTAATGATTGAGACACAAATGCCCTGGACGAAACGTTTACCATTGGCACTTAACGAAAACATACAGTGAGACTGGAATATCGCCATATGAAATGTTCTATGGCATGCCTTATTTTCAAGGAATGCCTCTGGGGAACAATGTAATTGAGGATCATAGTATCCAACAAGATATAATTACCATTGGAAAAAGATTAAAAGAATGAAGAGAGATTGGGATGGTGGCCCAAACACCACCTTTAGGATTTGCAATTCATCAGTTAGAACCAGGAGATAAAATTCTGATAAAAACATGGAAAGAAGGAAACCTATCTCCCCTCTGGGAAGGACCTTTCCTTGTTTTATTCACTACAGAAACAGCTGTGAGAACTGCTGAAAAAGGATGGACACATGTGTCGCGAGTGAAAGGTCCAGGGAAGGAGTGGAAGGTCACATCTGACTAAATTGCTGTGGGAATTTTATTGCGGCTACTCCTGTAATAGAAACAGGAGTGAAACATGAAATTCCCACAGTTGCTAAAAATCTACTTGTAAATCTTGCTGAAAACATTGCTAAGTCATTGAATATAACTAATTGTTACGTTTGTGGTGGAACAAATCGAGGTGAACGATGGCCATGGGAAGCTATGGAGAGCAATATAAGTAATCCCCAAGTTTGGAAAACAATGGGAAAGGGTAATAGGAAACAACAATGGGTACTCCAAACGAGTATCATCGGAAGGAGTTGTTGGCAAAAGAAGAACAGGAAAAAGGAGCTGGAACTAGAATTTGTCCTTGGTGTAGAAGGTGGTGTTTATTTGTAAGAACTGCAGGCTAACTGGCAGTTTTCTGTAGCCATAAAGCCTTGCAAATAAAGAGGATCGCCAGGCTCGGGCAAGTGCTCAGGTCTGGACAAACCACTGATCTAGCAAAGCTCTGGCCTTCACAAGCAGTGCTCAATTAATTTGGGTACTAAGAAAGCACTCCCTTAAAGGAAGGAAGAGGGCAAGACCGGAGGGGAACTGGTGTTGCGGCTTAAAAAGGGTCTGCCAAGGGCTGCAACCCCTTTGGGCTGTGACCGCCGACCACTATGGCCCTGACCGGACCTCTTCTAGTTCTACTTGGGGTGAGTTCCTTGACTCTGACTACGGCAAATAACTGTAGTCAATATTGGAACAAGTCCAGCTGGGGTTTACCCCAGAAAAATGGAAAACTGAGGACCTTTTCTAATTGTACAGCCCGTACGTGTAATCAACAATAAAACCTAGTTTTTTCCTGTTACCCATAAATTAGGGAGAGCGACTAGGAGTCCAGGTGTATAACGAATGGCCTCCTGAGAGATAAACTTGGAATGGAATCAATCTAGGAGGATTTTGGGGAGATTTTATGGGTGGTGATTGGCTTACTAAAATCGGGATAGTTGTATTGGGGATATGTGGGGAATTGTTACTAGATAAATCTACTCGGTTATACAAGGAATGCAGATATCTGCAGTACTCAATTGGAAACGAAAACACGAATCAATACTATAAAGAAAAAGATGGGGGATTGTGAAATATGTTCATCTGATTCGTGTGATGAAGTGTAACCTTCTGGACTTTTATGGATTTCTCCTGCACCATAAAAAGGGGTATTTTACAGGAGAAAGTTAAACTACTTGGCTGGTATATCAGCTCAAACCAGTTTGACCACTGACCGCATAGTATTGTGTAAAGAAAGTGCATGCATACGGTTTGGGGTCATCCTGGGGGCACGCTGAGGAAGATTCAAGAAGACTCTAGCAGGAGAAGAGGGTACGCTCTGAAGAAGACACGCCTGTTCATTAATATGTATTAGCAGACACGCCTATTCATGAAAATGTATTAGCGAACAGGATCACGCTGAGGAAGATTCGAGAAGATCCTAGAAGGAGAAGAGGGCATGCGCCAAAGAAGACACGCCTGTTCATGAATATGTATTAACGGACAGGATATAAACCAGGAACAGGAACTGTACTGCGTGCGTCTTGCTGGAGCGGAGACTCCCGGCGCACCCAGCGCTGTTTGCTTGCCTCTATTCGCTTAATAAATTGTACATTTGAATTGGAATCCTGTTTGGGACTAAATCATTTATAACACAGATAATTAATCAGACTGAAATTAGCGGTATCATTAGAGGAACATGGAAAGCTTTTAGGGCAAAGCACTCTATAACTACAAATCCCTTGGTGAGATATAATAAAGGTTATCATAGCTTTGTACGGGCGCTTTTCCCATCACGAGGAGTAGTACAGCTATGTGAAATATGTTCATCTGATTCGTGTGATGAAGTGTAACCTTCTGTCCTACGTATCCTTGTATGACCGCAAGCCTAAGTCTAGCAGAGTGGTTAATGTATATAATGTAATACATTGTAAACTTCAATTGGAATCCTGTTTGGGACTCAGACGTTTATCTCAGCTAGAAAAAGCAATAGTTAGCTTGTCGGCAGAAATGGAAATTATCGCCAATTATCGTATACATACGGAGGGGTTAACAGATGGAATTTTGGCCTGTGAGAAAACTGCAGTTAGAATATCAGAAAATGGACGGCTGGGAAAGAAACAGATACTATGCTGGGTGAGAGAAAACAGCCCAAGAGATAAGAAAGTTGATCAAGGTTAGGGGAGGATGGGGAAGACATGCAGTAACGGAGGAATATAAAGCACAATTCACAATTTTGTTTGCCTTGTAACATTCTGCTATTGGCTTGAGCATGGTTGATATGTGACTGCTGGATTATGGTAATATGCCGCGTGAACAAAGCCTACGAACCAACAGACAGGGTGGCTGGGGCACGTGCAGCACGTCTGGCCAGCGGGCGCGTATGCCATAGGCTCTCTGTGTTGAAAGGTGGCAACCAAGGCGTGTTCTGACACTCGCTGGCCACGTGTGTCGAAACTCGTTCCTCTGCAAATGTATAAATACCGGGATTTCCCAAAGGGCAGTGGGCCGGTGTACGGCAAGGCCACCGTTGCCTCCGTGGGGACGCCCACGTAAAGCTGGCACCTACCGACTGCTGGGCTGAGTTCGTGGTGCAGGACGATAGAAGAGTGTACAGATGGTCTATCTTCCTCACAGTCCTCGGGTTGCGAATGAACCATCAGGTTTTGTTTATAGATAAACAAAAAGGGGTTGATATTGGGATCACCCTGCATGGCTCGACCTTAAGGAGAAGGAGCTGTGGCATTGAGAAGCTGGTAAACAGCCGGACACCTGCAGGGCTCAACCTTGAAGAGAAGGAGCTGTGGTAAACAACTAAGAAGAAGCAAAGGAGCGCGTGGACATACAGAGGCGACCAATCCTGCCTCTGTGAGAGTCGCGTGGACTTAAAGCAATAGCCAACCGGGTAGCACTTTTAGGTGCGTGAACGGGCTGTATTTGTATAAAAAGCACGCTACGCTAACAATAAAGATCTTTGGCCTGAAGCCCTGCCACAGTCCGTGCCCTATTACTCCACACTCCTGAGCAATTTTTTCTCCAGGCTTAACGGTCCCAGACCTCTCAGCCTTCCGTCCTATGGAAGATGCTGCGGTCCCTTAAATCAGCTTTGTGGCCCTTTGATAGCCTTGCTTTAGCAGGTCAACAACTTTCTTGCACTGGGGAGCCCAGCACTGGACACAGCACTCCAGATGTGGCCCACCGGTGCTCAGTGGAGGAGAAGGTTAACTTCCCTCCATCTGCCGGCAATGCTTTTCCTAATGCAGCCCAGGAGGCTGCTGGCCTTTGCTGCGAGGCTGCCTGGCTGGCTCATGCTCAGCTGCTTGCCCTCCAGGACCCTAAGGTACTTCTCTGCAGAGCTGCTATCTAGCCAGTCAGCCCCCAGCATGATGTCCACAGTGTGGCTGGATGACAGGCTGTCCTCCCCCGGGGACTTTCTCAGCAGCAGCTTGTCCTTCTTGGAGATCGGCTTCACCTCTGTCACAGGCCCCACTCATTGCTGCAAGAGTCACCTGGGACAACAAACCCCTCTCCTGCCAGGGCTGCACAGCCCAAGGCCGTTTTCTGTCTGGTCTTGGGGACTGCAGCTTTTGCTCTCGTTGTGAGAACCTCCTTCATCATTATGTTGCCTGCTGCCATCCACTCCAGCACACATCGGCTGTGAAGCCTTTCCACACAAAGAGGGCCAATCTTTTGGTATCAGGTGTCCATGTGACAAATCTGCCCTTGGCCCTGGTGCCACATCTGAGGTGCTACAGGCCTAATGTGCACCAAAGCCCACAGCCTGGAGCACAGACAGCAGGAGGACAACATGCCATCGCAAAGCTGTGACGTTAGGGGAGCAAGAGCCAAGATGGAAAAGGACAGCTCCCACAGCTTTTGTGACTGACGGAGATACAACATCTTTAGGCGAGACTAACAGGGAAGGCGAGAAGTGGAGGATGCCCTGCTTGCTACCAGAGCAGGTCAGATGTGTGGATGTTCTCTATGGGACATGCAACAGGTTAGGCGGGATCTTGTGTGTGGGTCAGCTTCTAACTGTGCCACCCAGTCTGAGGCTCACCTGGACCTTGTACTCCCAAAAGAGGAAAAGTTGGTCAGGGGTGGGAAGACCAGTTTCAGCCTTGGTTGTAGTCAGCATGAAACTGTGGTCTCCCAGATCTGCACAGAAGCGGGGAAGGAGAGTAGCCGAGCACAGACCCTGCACATGCGGGAATGAGAACTTGGCCTACTGAGGGCACTGGCAGGTGGGATCCCATGGGGGCAGTGTCAGGGCCCTGAGAGCATCCACAGGCCTTCAGGACCCTAATCAGCCTCACCTGGGGCCTCCATCCACACCTCTGTCCATGGGCCCAGGAGACCATTGAAGACCAGGCCTGAGTTTCAGCCCCAGCTTGATCGATGCTCTAGGTGTACTGGTCTCCAGACATAGCCTTGCCTGTCCATCGACCTTGTTCACTTGTACGTGAAGAGTCACTTCCCAGCTTGATTCTTTATGGGGTGTACAATGGATGACACTGTGGCCCTCCAAGTGCCAGAGCCCAGGTGAGTCACAGAGGCCTAGGGCCTTTCTCCTTCCTTTCTTCCCATCACTTGATCAGCTTTTGGGAGGAGAGGAAGGAAAAGCAGATGAGGTTTCTGGGTGCCAATGACTGAAAGGATGGAGCAGAGCCATCACATGTGAAATGATCTAAAGCCTAGGCTAGTTCAAAACTGTTATCTTCTGTTCCTATATCTGAGGCCTTCTATCTTCAGGAAGAACCTGGAAGCTCCGAGATCCCTCCATCTTGCCCTCTTTTAGCAATTCAGTTGACCGTACCCAAGTCAGAGGCTTTCCTTCAGTTCTGTTTACAGTGTAAAGCACCCCATGGTCTGGAGATATGGCAGGATAGTTGCATAAGGATCCCACTCCTTTGGACAAGAAGATGGATGTTCCCGGGAGGATGGATGTTCTCAGGGGGCATGACGTACCAATAGCTGTGTTCAGGGAGCTGGTCAAAGGCCTTGTCTCCATTTCTGTAACGGCGGCACAGATGCCTGGTTCATGTGTAAACTCTTTCTCCGGATTCTGGCATTTAGCGAGCAAGCTGGTCTGACCTCAGAGCTGGCCCTGCTTGGAGCCAGTGCAACACCAGAGACCTCCTGACCCTCCTTCCACCCTGAATTGTCCTGTGATGTAGAGACCCTCTCCTCCAGCTTAGTCTCTTCTCATATGACATGTGGCAAGGCACAGGCCTGTTGGGAAAGAGACTGCTGCGAGGGGGTCTCTAGTCCAGCCTCCAGGCTGGCCGTGACTTTGCGGCGCTGAAACTTGAAGAGCTCCAGAGGTGGAGATCATGGCAACGCTCCTCCTAGTCCATTTTATTTTTCCTGAGGTTCAGCCTAAAGCTCCCAAGAGGCAGCTTGTGGCTGTTCCTTCTGTCGTATCAATGGTGACTGCAGAGAACAGGTTGGCTCCGTTATCCCTCCAGGCAGGTGCAGGCTCTTGCTAGGTAAACCCGTGCCTCCACTTCAGCAGGCTACAGACACCCAGCTCCCTCAGACTCTCCCCACAGCTCATCCTTTAGGCCCTTCACTTCAAGTTGGCAGACCTCCTCCAGACACTCCACTCTCCTTTCGAAATGTGAGAACCACTGACTCATATGGCATTGTCACAGTTCCCAGATACTTCAGCTCAGGACACTCCTTAGTCAGTCAGGTCCCTGTCCATGCTGCTGCATGGAGTTGTTTCTGAGCTTTTCCTTCAAAACCTTGAGGTTTCTGCTGGCCAAATCCCAGGTGTGCCAAGGTCCCTCTGGACTGAACCTCCAACAGTCCAGCTTTTAAAGTATGCGTGCCAACGGCCATCCTGAGTCGTGGTGCCTCTAACAAGATCAGAACTTAAGTAGCTGCAGGACACTACAGAGAAGAAAAGAGTACTGGCGTTAAGTTGAGTTGCAATGCGAGGTAGAAAGCACCACAGTAACCACCGCAGAGACACCAAAGGAGGGTTCAAAGTGAGCAAATGCAGGGCCACTGGATAAACAGTGAAAAGTCCTTGGCTTTTTGCATGGGTGGGGATAAGGATGGTTAAAGAGCAGGACTTGAGAGGTGGGAAAAGAATGAAAAGGGAATGAACGGTGAAGCAAAGGAAATAACCAGGGCTGTTTGGGGATACCTGTGAAGCAGTCCTGCATCTGAGCAACACTGCCTGGAGGAGGAGAAGACAACTTCAGCTGATCTGACTATGCCAGCATCTGACTTACTTCCATGGTCACGGGGAACCTGACAGCTTTCCCTACTGTCATCAAGGGCACACCTAGAGAGGAAGGAACCACAGCATCATTTAGTTTTCCACTCTCCTGAATGGGACCTCAGTAGGTCTCCAGTCCAACCTCATGCTCACAGCAGAATCGGCTACGGAGTCAGACCACTTTGCTCAAGGCTTTGCCACATGGGGGCTGGAAAATGTCCAAGGACAAAGACAGGAAAACATCTCTGGGAAACCTGCTTCAATGTTTGGATGCCCTTATGGAGAGAAAGATTGTCCCTATCTCCAGCCTCAACATTCCTTATTTCAACATTTGACTATCGTCTATTATCGTCCTGCCAAGCACCACGGTGACAAGACTGGCTCCATCTTCCTGAAAACCTCCCTGCAGGGACTGGCCGGCTGCTATGAGGTTCCCCAGACCTTCCCTTTCCCAGGCCGAAGGCAGCCCTTTCCCTCAGTTTCTGCTCCCCAGGCAAGTGCTGCAGCCCCTGCGCATCTTGGCAGCCTCCCACTGAAGTCACTCCCAGTTGTCAACGTCTTCCTTGATGTGGTGGATTGACTCTGGCCAATAGCCCGGCAGCCACGCAGCCGCTCACTCTTTCCCCCCCTTCCCCACTGGGACAGGAGAGAGAACAGGAAGAAATAAAGCACGGAAAGTTGTGGGTCAAGATAAAGACAGCTTAGCAGGTGAAAGAAAGAGATTTTTTAAAAATCAACAACCAATAATAATAACAAGCAACGCAAAGGCAACCACTCACCACCTCCCACAAGCAAAAATGATGCCCAGCCAGTCTCCACACAGAAGACTCTTTGAATGACAAAATGTTAATGGAGAAGCCGCTGCCTGAGCATTCACACACCAATCAAGGAGTTGCACACACAACACCCGAGACTTTAACTGCTGGGTCTGGAGTCCCTTTGCAGCAGGAGACTCCAGTGAGCCGACGTGTGCGCCTTTTGACTCTACACACACACACACACACACACACACACACAGAGTCTCTCTTGGGTGCTTTCTCTTCCCTCAGGCTCAACCCTAGGTTTCCTGAAGCAGAATCTCTGACATGACGTATACCAGTTGAATTTATTAAGCAGTACAGTGGTGAAGAACAGCTTGAGCTGAGTGCCTCTGGAGACGGACCCCGAACCAGAGACTCTCTGGACAATTATACCCTTACAGTCTAAGCTCCCCTCCCCTTGTGAGACGGTTTAGTCCAGTTGGAGTATTTGGGTCTGGGGTCTCCTTTTTCCTCATTGGATCCTTTCACTGTCTCCAAGCGGGCCGTTCTTTTTCTTTTCTCGATGAGGCAACCTCTGCTGATGGATGTGGCTATCTTATCTTTCTAATTTACACCAGTTTCAGGGCCTTCCCTCACGCGACTAAGTAAGAGTTCAGTAGAACTTCATCAGTAGCTAGGTGGAAGTTCACCGCTTATGAAGGTCTAAGGCCTTTTACTAATGCTATGCAAGGGATTCCATGTGAACTAGGAAGTGATTCCTGTAACAAAAAAATTCTAGTTCCTTCTTCCTCTGTCCCAGCTTTTATTGCTCAGCACAACGTCGTACGTTAGAGAATATCCCTTTGGTCAGTTGGGGTCAGCTGTTCTTGCCCATCTGCAGCCCACTCACTGGGAGGGAGCAGAGGCGGCCTTGACACTGTGCAAACACTGCTCAGCAATAGCCAGAACACTGGTGTGTTATCAACACTGTTTAAGGCACAAATGCAAAACATAGCACCACACAGGCTGCTATGAAGGAAGGTAACCCCATCCCAGCCAGATCAGTACACCTGAACTGGGGCCCTAAAACTGGATATAATTGGTTACAGGTGGTCTAACAAGCAATGAGCATGGGGAGACAACCACTTCCCTCACTCTTTTGGCGAGGCTCCTCTTTATACACTTCAGGACACTGCTGGCTGCCTTTGCTGCCAGGCCACACTGGATCAAGTGGTTAATGTCTTTTGTAGTTAATAATTCTAATCTTTCATATATTTTCACCTGTGCTGATACAATGACCATTTCTGAAGTAATGTTTTCAGCAGACTGTCTAGACAAAGGCCCTTTCCATTATTCTCCTTCCCTTACTCTTTGTTCATTCAGATACTTCCCACCCACACTGCTGCTTTGAGCTTCAGGGACTAAAAGCCTGCCTGTCTTTCAGTAGTATAACGGTATCTTTAGCCAACTCTTTTAATTGTATCTACCTTTATCTATCTATCTATCTAAAACATTTCTCGTAAGATCATCCCTTGTAGAAAGGCGACCTCATTAGAGGCAGCTTGTACTTAGTATATGGTTGAGGAGTGTTTTATTGCTTAAGACACTTGATCGTGCTTTACTTTGCTTTGCTTGCAAATGGGAAACATCCTTCTGTGCCTGTGTGCAGCCAGTCCTCTAAGGAAAGTGGGTGGCAGATGGTGCAATGGAGCTCTAACATTCAGCTCCCAGAGTTCAGAGAAGTCTGATGAAGGGAAAGTGATGTAAATCCCAGGTGGCCAACGACAGATGGGGAGTCTGGGGAGGTGAGGAGCAAGGTTGTCCACCCAGTGTCAGATCTCAAGGGACTGCTTTTCCTACCTGTCCAGACCTCCTCAGGAGACGCTCCTGACACTCAGGATCCATATCAGTTGGATAATGCTTCTATCACTTCTTTAAACTGAAATTAACAAAATACAGCCTTTAAAATTAACTTTATTAGGTGCACTTTGAAATCTTCCTTCTTAACCATGCTATGAAACAACTCAGATTAGCTATACGAGTCTTGCAGACGTGGAGAACGTTACAGGAAGAGGCATGACTTGTTAGGGCTTTCTGTGTTTTAAGGAGCCCCATGGTGTATTTGGGGCTCAGTCCGTGAACCTCAGATACTGGGAGAAGACTGAACAAACCTCTCAAGAAGTCAAAGCCAGAAGCAAACCCCAAAATACCTTGAAGCATTAATGGGACTTAATGAGACCCATTACTGCCAAAGGCTCCTCATTGACTCATTAGAGCAGATACTTGGAGACGGTGACTGCAGGTAGGCAAGGGCACTGCACAGGTGGCTGTAATGCTGAGAAAACCCTTGGTTCGTTTTATGAAGCAGGCAAGGCCAAACCCTGAGCCCAGGTCCTGGGAAGGCAGTTTCTGAGAAGAGAAGAATAAAGTTTTGTCTCACTGGCCCTGGTGGTAGAGACAGCTGCTATAGTCAAGACGACAAAGACCTCAGTCCTTTTGGACCTCTCGGTCTTGCTAGAACCCTTGGCCATCTCTATGCAGGCTGCCCTACACTGTCCCATGCCTCACCTCTTTCCCTTCAGCTTGCTGACAGCCATCTTGCTTTCCCACCTAGCTCTCACCCTGGCATTTCTATGCCTTCACTGATGGCTCTCCACCCTCACCAGCTGCTCCTTGAAACACAAAGCCATGGGATAATCCAGACTCCCTCTGGGTGATCTCTTGCAGCACAAGACTACCCTCTCAGTGAGGATTATTTTTTCTCACATCCAGACAGAACCTTCCCAGCTGTAATTTGTGGAGGTTTCTTGCTCTTCCCGCTACTAAGAAAAGCTCCATTGTCCCTGAAACTGTGAGGAATGAGCGATTCGTGTAAAGAAAATCTAGTGAATATAAGCTTGAAGCAAATGTCATTGATATTGAAATAAAGGAATATATGTAGGGCATGACCATAAGCAGGGGAGTGGTCGTCCTTATGTAACTTCCTGATAAGTATAGTTTGGGTAACTCCCTTGATATGTGTAACTTATGTAGCCTCCTGATATGTAAGTTAGTTCCTGATATACTAGTGCAAACCAGTGTTGTAAATAACCGCAGAAATGTCAAGAAAATGTATAGCCAAATAAAGTAGCATAATATAAGTAGAATAACGGAGCGCCTGCACAAACAGAGAGGTCATGTAGAGTGCACTGACGAAGAGGAGCATCTTCCTCCCAACGACCACCGGACGACCACCTAGAAAAAGATGAAGCATGCGCAGACCGGGGAAGTGGTGACGTACTTAAAGAAAGAGTCATCTTCCAAGAAAAAGGCGGAGAAAGGCAAGAAACGAAGCCTAGAGAAGTATAAAGGAAGGAATTGTAAGAAGTGAAGGTGTGCGTCTTGGTGGAGCGGAGACTCCCGACGCACCCAGCGCTGTTTGCTTGCCTCTATTTGTTTAATAAATTGCAAACTTAAATTGGAATCCTGTTTGGGACTAAATCATTTATCACAACTGGGGACTCGTCCGGGATGGTCTTGGTTCCTGAATACTGACTTGATCTAGGAGGGGCGCCCCACCATTTGGTGGCTCCTGATCGGGTCGGGTCGGGACTAACACCATCCTGAACCCAAATAGGGGCAAGCAAAGAATTTGATTTTTTATGAGCTCCCTTGCCGGCTGCAGCAGTTTATTTTGCCCGTAATTCTGCGCGCGAAGATCCGAACGAAGACGACGGGGTTGTAAGTATTTAAGGTGTATACCGTTCGGTTGGGTGGGATTCGGTTGCCTGTGTGTGTAAGAGTGTGACTGAGACGGAAGCTAGTACCGAAGCGATTGTGGAGGTCTTCTAACCGCGGTTCCAATCTCCCGCGAGGGACTTGGCCGGTGAAGGACCGAAGCGATTTTTATAGGATCCATAGGTGAGTGAGAAGTTTGAAACCCCCTGCAAGACACTCTGCTTGGTAACCAAGGGCTGTAGGAATTGCCACAGTAAAAATTCCTAGATGGGTCAGACGAAATCGAGAATCCAGGACCAGAAGAAAGGGAGCGAATTACTAAAAATACCTCCGGAGATCCCATTAGGAATAATGTTAAAACATTGGAATAATAAGGGCCCTGGAAAAGGGAAGACAAAAGAGAAATTAGTTAAATATTGTATGGTAAAATGGACAAAGAACCCCTTGAGACCCCACGTTTTTTTTGGCCTGTATTTGGGTCATTTGAGGATTGGGTTTGTCAGGCGCTAAACCTGTACGTAAATTCTAAGGAACCGTTTTGCCAAGAGGAGAGCGAGTATGCTAGTTTATGGATAAAGGCCTGTGTGGGCATTTTTCATAAAAATAAGACCGTAGGGGAGCAACACATAGAAAAGGAAAAGAAGGATTGGGACCCCCTAGATCACTTACCTCCCCCGTATAATCCAGCTACCCGTCAAATACCGTCACCAAATTTGACGACTTCCCCTACGGCCCCGGGGTCGAATTCAACTCTAAGGGAAGGATCCCAAACTGAGCACTGCAGTGCCCTGACCCTCCACTTCCCCAGGCTAAACAAGCCGTTGTTAAAAATAAATATATTAAAGTCTGCGCCCGCGATCCTGCAGACACCGCCCCCCCCCGCGACACACGCGCGCTCAGAGTCACTCAGCCACCCCCCCCCGCGCGCGCGCGCGCTCCCCCTCCCTGCGCTGCAGCTCCGGACCCGCAGGCCGGTGGGTGCGGCCCCCCCCGGCCGCAGACTCTCCGGCGCCCCGGAGCAGCGGGGGGCAAGGGGGGCTGCAGCCGCGTGCGCCCCGCTGCCCGGCAACCGGCCCCCCCGGCGGCGCGGCGGCGGGGGAGGGAGCCTGGCGCAGAGGCTGGCTAGGGGAGGGGGGATGGCGGCGCTTTTCGGAGGTTTCTGTTTGGGTCGGTTGGGTTGGGGGGTTTTTTTTCTCTTTTCGTTTTTCACCTCCCCCGCCGTTCGCGTTCGTTGGTTTTCACCGCGCGGCGGCGGCGGCCCGCGCGCAGCGGGGCTGTTGTGCCAAACGCGGGTTCCGTCACCCGGTGCGCAGAGCGCCGGGAAACACACGGAGTCGAGACGGCGGCTTTTCTTCCGCCCCTGCGCCGAGCTGGGTGCCGGTGGTAGGCCCACAAAGCTGGCGCGCCTCGGTTAACGCAGGGAAAATATTTCTACGCTCCGAGCAACAAGTCACCGTTATTTTCTTGAGAGCTGGCGCAGGCGCCCTTGCGCCTGTTGGTTCCCGCAAGCCTCGTCTCCACGGCGACAGCGTCCTCCTTTTTTACTGCGCGTGCCCCGTGAGGAAGGGGCTTCTGTGGGTAGGGGTCTTCCCCTACCGGAGGGCAGGCTTGTGCTATGCCGAGTCGATGTTAATTAGATGTTACTTAGGATAGTTCACTCAAAGGTCGGCAGTTGCGTTCCCTTTGCGGTTGCCTTGTTCCTTCCCTCAGGCTTGCGCCTCGTTGACTCCTGACAGAGCCTAAACAATACCCCCGCTTTGTGCCTCGCATACCTTCAGCAGGGTGACTGACCGACGGACTGGCCGACCGACGGACTGAGGACGAAAGGCGGGAGGGGGGCACGGGTGCGGCAGGGACGCCGCGGGGTCCTAAAGTCTCCCGCCTTCCTTCCTTCCCCGGGCCGGCAAAACTGCTGGCGGAAGGGGGAGGGGGGGTGTCTCCGTGTGTGCGTGTGGCCGCGGGCGAGGGGTTCGTGCCGGGGCCGGTTTGGGAGCGTGTGTGGCGGGTGTGCACGCAGTAAGAAACGAAAAAGTCTGGTAACGCTGTGGACAACGCCGCCTTCTCTGCTACAGCCTGCGCTGTGGCCCGCCTCGGTGTCCGCCTGCGGGCGATGTGCTCGGCTCGGCTCCCGGTTGAAGCCGTCCCTGGGAAAGCAGCAGCCCCGTGCCTCGGCCTGGGCAGAGACCTGCGTCCCCGAGGCCGGGCTCCGGCTGCCGGAGAGGTGGGCCGCGCCTCTCGCTAGCGGCCGTCGGCGTGTCCGTCGCCAGCGGGATGCGTTCCAGTGGTGAGCAGCGCCCAGAGGACAGGCCCAGCAGCCTCAGGCAAAGCGGGGTCGCTGCTTTGCTGATGGTGGTGTCCGAAAAGGCGGTTTCGTTTCCCGGCGTGCGATAGGCCAGTCTCACACACCGAGACGAGATACCGGTTTATTCCAGACCTGCGCAGAGCTGGGTGCTGGGTGGTAGGCCCACAAAGCTGGCACCCCGCGGTTAACACCCGGAAAATATTTGTAGGTTTCTAGCAACACTTACCAGTATTCTTAAACATACCTCAGCTGCCACCACGTTTACACATAAGCAGATTAACTTCTGGCGGCCTTGTAGCAATGGGGCTCGCTGCGGTGGGGTGGGGAGGGCGGGCGGCTGGGGCTGGGCACCGCCGCCTCTGCCTGGTCCCCGGTCCCCGGTCCCCGGTGGTGAGAGAGAAGAGTAAGAAAAGGTAAGGGGGAGGGAGGCTAGATAAATAAATAGCTAAAAAAATGACAATCAAAAAGAAACGGGGGGTGTGCAGGGTGCGTGTGGGTGTCTTTACACAGAACTCTCCGGGGTGAGGGCAGGCGGGCGGTTTGGGAGGAGGGAGTGGGGAGAGCAGGTTTAGGACAAATGCTGATCTGGCACTCTCTGCTAATTCTTGATGGATTAACATACACCGACCTATGGTTAATGAATGTAATAAATAATTCATTAACCGGTAATTAATATACGAAGTAATGATTAGCGATAGAGCAATACAGATTAATATTTACTGGAATTAACATCCAGTGGATTAAGATCACGTTAATAAGGAACTACTTTACTGATAACAAGTTCTAGGTGAGGAACAGAGCCGTCGTGTAGCACGTGTAATTAATGATAATTAATAATGATGAATTGATAGTAGATAATTACAACAGTAAATCAGAGTGATGATAAAGAAAAAAAAATACATGATAAGTAACTGGAGGACAGTAGTGTTAATGCAGTACCACAAAATACTAATAAATAAAATAATCGATCTTAATAGGTAACGACTGTTATTAATAAGTAATTATTAATGATTGATTTAGACTAATTTGATTAATAAAAACTTAATCAGTTCATTAATTTTTTATTCATTTATTTGTTGTAGACCGATAGATACTATATAACTCAAATAGCATCGATCAATAGGAATGAATAGTTAATAAGAATTTCAGTTATTAATAATGGTCAGCTTACTCACGTTTGATGGAGGTCTTTGTGGCCTTGCCGTAGAACATCAGGCTGCAAGGCTTTCGCCTCATCCCAGACATCACTCAACAATAGTCAGTTATGAGACTGTCTGACTGCAACCCATCAGGGTTGCTTTTGAAGAGGAGCGTGTTGCTCCAGTCAAACCCTGCTACTCCCTACAGACCCACAGTGGTTTCCCACATTATCCACCCTGTGACCTTAGTCACAACTCACTGAGAGGAACATTGTGTAATTTGTATTTAGGTGGGTCGAGGCATTCATCTCTCCTTCCTGTGTTTTCATCCTCTCTTGTTGGTTGGTAATTTATTGTTGGGATCACTCTGCACGGCTCGACCTTAAGGAGAAGGAGCTGCAGCATTGAGAAGCTGGTAAACAGCTAGATATCTGCACGGCTCGGCCTTGAGAAGAGGGAGCTGTGGCATTGGGAAGCTGGTAAACAGCTGGACATCTGCAGGGCTCGGCCTTGAGGAGAAGGAGCTGTGGTAAACAGCTAAGAAGCAGCACTGTATAAGAAAAACAGGATGGAACCCGGACCACGTAGCAGTAACCGCAAGTAGGAGGAGTATGATAATGCAATCTTTAGGGCTAAGCCAATGATTGTAAGACAAGTATGCATAAGGTAGAACTTAGTGTATAAATATGTGTAAGGTTTTGCAATAAAGTTGAAGCTTGCCTTATCACTCATATTGAGTCGACTGCTTGCCTTCCCTCACTCGTCGCAAGTGGCGCCCGAACAGGGACCCCATCCTTGTTTTTCACCGGACAGCGAGATCGGAGAAGCACTGGTAGCAGCGACCAGGGAGCAGAAGATCGGCGGACGCTGCCGCGGCGCGCCTGATCCGTGCTTGAACCCAGGATAATTAAGAAGGGGTTCGCCGTCCGAAAGAAGGCTACCCATGGGAAAAGGCTGCAAAAATAATTGACCGGATAATTAAGAAGGTCAACATAGCGCGCAATGGAAATAGAGGTAGCGTTCGAAATCTTAAAATGCTTTTTAGAAAAGCGGGGAGTAAGCCAATTAAAAGATCTGGCTGGGTTAATTACGTTAGGGAAAGCGAAAGGGTCTTTTAAAGACCCTGAAAGTATGTTTGAAGTAGACGAGTGGCGTTCTTATGGAGATTGATTGTGGGATCTAGTAATCGATGATGATAAATCAGCAAAAAAAATTAATGAAATCTTGGAGAGATGTTATTAATTGCATGAAAAGATATAAAACTGAAAAGTGAATAGCACAGGCAACAAAGACAGTATAAAATTTACGACGCTCTGGAGGTTGATCCTAGAGACATTAAAAGAACTAAAGGCAGAACGCATCACATGAAGAAGGGGCGATGGTCAGACTCCTGCCACATATGCTCTCTAAGAGAGGACTGAAATATGATGAATATACACTTAGAAGGCTTCTAATTTGGTGCCAAAAAGGGTACCCCCCCGATGCGTCCGTGGCGTTTAAGGCAGAGACGTGGGAGGAGATAGGAAAAATGTTATAGGAACATATTGGGAATGGAGATAAAACCACCGCAGAGTTAGTGACGGCATGGAAGTTGATGTTAACCACATTAAAAGCCTTAAAGGCAGAGAGAAAAGCTGCAGCTGATATGGAGGAGGCTGTTAAACCGTCTTCAACCAATCCCTTTTTAACTGAGTCAGAGGGTCCAGGACCTTCAGCGACTCTGACTGCACCTCCTGAGGTGCCAGATGCACCGAGTAAACCGGCTGCATAAATAAGTCAGAGAAACAGATCTACGATGATGTATGTGAGGGCAAGACGGGACAACGTTGCCCAGAACAATGTACTCAGTGTTCCCCTGTGTGCCCATGTGAAAGATCAATGGGGTGAGTCTCGAAAGGAGATGGGCAAGCAGCGGAGCTAGCAACAACGTGGCGATTGCTATTCGAGACTGTTTTGAAGAGCCAGGGGCTAGCAGCAGACTCTGCAACAGCTTTTGAGTTACCTACCTGGGAGAAAGCAGGGAAATTGGTGTTTGAGGCAGCCTCTAAAGAGGATCATACGGCCGCGTAAGTGCTAACAACCTGGCGATTAGTCAGAGACTCTATAAAGGGGATAAAATCAGAGCGGACGGCGGCAGCAGCTGCCGCTGCCACAGCCCCGGGAGAGAAGGGAGGCCGAGCTGGGAATGGTGAGAACGAGCAACCCCCGCCCGCCTCCCCCCCCACCCCGCCCGCCCCCCGCCCCCGCTAACGCAACCAACGGAGGTGGCGAGTCCTCCTTGGCCCCCGCCTCCTGACCCGTGCGTGCCGCAACAGGAGGGGGCTGCCTGGGATGATCCTTCCCCCAAGTCAAGATCCGACCCTGCCCAACATTGGCGAGGCATGAGACAAGAGACTTTGGCAGAGAGGGAGGGGACGGAGCGAAGTGGGTACCGACCAGGTCGGTACGGCCGGCAGTAAGACCTGAAGACCTTGTCACACGTCCCACGGACGCAGTCAACTCCGACGTACCGCCAGCTGATGCTTTCACTCTTTTGTATGCGGAATGACGGCTCGTTGACTGTCTCAGCGGCTCTCCCCGGACGTTCAAGAGCAGGAACTTCAATATGCCATATTTGTAAAACGGTGTTGTGGGTTTGTTCTATGTCGTCGTAATTATTGTCACAAATGTATCATTTCTTTTGCAGGGAATCGAAGAGTATATTTCAATTGCTTTTTTACCATTCCCTTAGCAGCTGAGGATGCAGAGAAGTTTGCCTTTATGGTACCATCGGTAAATAAAGGAGAGCTAGCAAAAAGTATCATTGGGTAGTGTTACCACAAGGAATGCAAAATTCACCTACGATGTGTCAGACATTTGTGGCATGGGCTCTAGAACCGGTGTGGAAAAAGTATCCAGATTTAATAACGTATCATTATATAGTTGATATATTAATAGCAGGGACACAATTGAATGCAGACCACATTTTACAGCACTTAGAGCACTATTTAGGAAAACGGGGTTTAAAAATAGCACCGAAAAAAATTCAAAAGAAGGAACCATGGCAATATTTGAGCTGGATTATTACCAGGGCAGTGGTCCACCCACAAAAAATAAAGATTAAGGCGAAAATAGAAAATCTTTCTGATGTCCAAAAATTAATGGGGGATATACAGTGGGTTCGCAATATTTGCGGAATTACTAATGATGATCTGAGGCCATTGATGCCGCTCCTGGAGTCTTCGGTGGAGGCTCCAGAGCGACGTCAACTGGACGAGGATCAACACCAGGCTTTGCAGAAAATTACTGAGAAGATAGCAACAACCTATGCTCACAGATGTTCACCGACTGAGAGTATCTCGCTTATGATAGTTAATTCAGGAGGGGAACGGCAATATCCACTAGGATTGACCGTACAGTTAGGAAATACAGCAAACAGTTTGAAAGTATTAGAATGGGTTTTTCTCTCCTATCAACCCAGAAAAATAGTGGTCACCAGATATGAATTATTTGCACAACTCATTATTAAGGGAAGACAAGGAATTGTAGAAATATCTGGATTAGAACCTGTAATAATTTATGTTCCTGTATCTCAAAAGTACTTAGATTGGTTGTTAGCCAGTTCTCTGGAGTTTCAGATCGCAATCTCTGATTTTTTAGAACAGGTTACAAATAGCTATCCGTCCGATAGATTATTGTCACTGTTGGCTAATCAGCAGTTTGAAGAAATGCCTATGTGATCGGAGACCCCAGTGAATGGGATGACAGTCTTTACCGACGCAGGACGCAAATCCCGTTGTTCGTGAGTCTGATAGTCACGTGTTTGATATGCCAGGTTCAGGCGTGGTTTTCCGTTCAACCAAGAAAAAATATCTGGGTTACACTAGCTAATCAAACGGGCCAAGGCCACCTTTGCTTATCTATATCCACTGCTGAGAATCTGTTTACAACATGCTTAGTTGGTCTGCCCTTAGGGGACTATGATTCGACAATGGTGGTAAAGAAGACCACCCCTGACCTAACCTTGTTTTTAAAAAATAACGAACACCTCTGCAGCTATGGATAAGTGGGACGGATGGATGACACACGGACCACAGGAGTTGTTGGAACCGCAGGAGTTGGGTATTTTAGGATGCATGACAGCCCCTACCTGTTTATATTTTAATTATACAGGACAGGACGATACCAGGTCACAGGATGTAAACCCCACGTTAGCCATTTTTCAGAATGCTACCAATTGGTGTAATTATACAACGAGCAACATCTCGCGCTCTACTATTGTCCCAATGAGACTCCCTAAAGGAATATTCTTGATTTGTGGTGATCGTGCATGGCACGGTGTTCCCTCCCGTTTGAGAGGTGGTCCTTACACATTGGGGCACCTAACATTGTTAACTCCCAACACTTCTATGATATTGAACCTTACCCCACGGCATAGAATAAGATGACAGATTTGAAAATATCAGGAAGAGTGCAATGACCAACTGGATTTTTGGACTGCGGACAAAACCATACTAACCTCTTTCCTTGCCCCTGGGGTCGCTGCTGCCCAAGGCTTAACCACTTTAAATAAATTGGGATGTTGGCTAGCGAAACAAACCAATGCTACTTCTGCAACACTCGGTGCTTTGTTAATGGAAACTGACTCAATAAGGCATGCGACATTGCAAAATAGGGCAGCTATCGACTTCCTACTTTTGGCCCAAGGGCACGGGTGTGAGGAGTTTGATGGCATGTGTTGTATGAATTTAACAGATACATCACAGTCGGTAACTCAACAATTACAAAAACTGAAGGACTTAACAGACAGGTTACAGACAAGTTCACTAAACCTCGAATCATAGCTGTCAAGTTTGGGCCTAAGTGGATGGTTACAAGACTTAATAAAAGGGGCAGTTGTTATAGTACTTGTTATCTTAATACTAATGCTTATTGTACCATGTTTATTGCATTGTCTACAAGGAATGGTTCAAAAGGTAGTAAAGAATGCTTGGCTAGCGAATAACTCCAACAAGTATCTTACACACCCAATGAATGAGCTTTGTTAGATAATCACGCTCAAAACAAAAAGGGGGAGAGGCTACCACATTACCCTAAGAACGTTTGAATAAAGCCTTATATGTGCTAAATTATTTGAGGAAGGAGAAAGGACCTTTTCAACTGCTAACCAGGGGACGAGGTTGACGGTGGTGGCTGTTTTACCCATGGTTTTACCCATGGTTTTACCCACTTTGCAGGTGCCTCGAAGTGGGTGAGGCCATGGGTGCGGCAGTCGCCATCGTCATCGTTGGACACATCATGACACTATCAGGTGTCATCGCAATCTGGATGCCACCTCAGTCAAAAGAAAAAGTAGGGGTAAATCACACTGAAATTTGCGGTATCATGAGATGAACGTGGAAAGCTTTTGAGGCAAAGTGTTCTCTAACTACAAATGCTTTGGTAAGATATAATATTGGTCTTCATACCCTTATACAAGTACCTTTTTTCTATCACTAGGAGTAGTTTATATCACTAGAAGTAGTACAGCTAGATTTGTTTTGCTTTGTAATATTCTGCTATTGACTTAAGCATAAGTTGATATGTGACTGCCGATTTATGAAAAAATGCCGTGTGAACAAAGCCTACGAACCAATAGACGGGAGGGCTGTGGCGCGTGCAGCACGTCTGGCCAGCGGGCGCATACGCCATAGGCTCCCTGTGTTAAAAGGTGACAACTGAGGTGAGTTCCGACACTCGCTGGCCACGTGTGTCGAAACTCGTTCCTCTACAAATGTGTAATACCGGGATTTCCTGAAGGGCAGTGGGCCGGTGTACGGCAAGGCCACCGTTGCCTCCGTGGGGACGCCCACGTAAAGCTGGCACCTACCGACTGCTGGGCTGAGTTCGTGGCACAGGACGATACAAGAAGGTACAGAGGGTCCATCTTTCTCACAGTCCTCGGGTTGCGAATGATCCATCAGGTTTTGTTTATACAAAAACAAAAAGGGGGAGATGTTTTGATCACTCTGCACGGCTCGACCTTAAGGAGAAGGAGCTGCAGCATTGAGAAGCTGGTAAACAGCTAGATATCTGCACGGCTCGGCCTTGAGAAGAGGGAGCTGTGGCATTGGGAAGCTGGTAAACAGCTGGACATCTGCAGGGCTCGGCCTTGAGGAGAAGGAGCTGTGGTAAACAGCTAAGAAGCAGCACTGTATAAGAAAAACAGGATGGAACCCGGACCACGTAGCAGTAACCGCAAGTAGGAGGAGTATGATAATGCAATCTTTAGGGCTAAGCCAATGATTGTAAGACAAGTATGCATAAGGTAGAACTTAGTGTATAAATATGTGTAAGGTTTTGCAATAAAGTTGAAGCTTGCCTTATCACTCATATTGAGTCGACTGCTTGCCTTCCCTCGCTCGTCGCAATTTATAATAGGGGATGGTATTAAAGGGATGTATTCAGGATCATAGATGTGGATCCTCTTAACACGCATGGTTACAGCTCTAGTTATCATAGATTTCACACGTGACAATCAAATACGGACAATAACAATAACAATTATGATAAACATTAATACATACTGGGTTAGACTATGATCCCATCCACTAACTTTTAATCTGAGCCAACTGAAAATATTTTAAATCCACCTCGTTCATTGCCAGTTGCTTGGTTTCATCTTCTCATTGAGCTCATGGGTTTGGTCCACAGTTTTTTGCATTTCATCTCTAGCTTGATGCAGAGTAGCGGACACATTTGGAATTGACAGCAGGTTTTGCCAGGATAGGTGTTATTCAGCCATCCACAAACGCTGTTCTCCTTTAGTAGTACCATATTCAATGCTAATTGATTTTCTAAAGTCATCTGTGAGGCTGCTCGTGGGTACAAGCTGGGTGTTGCTTAGCCTTGCTGGCTGGCTGCATACAATTAGCTAGAGTCTCTCCTTGCCATGGTAGATTTTCTAGATATAATCAATTTTCAATTATCACAGCCGAAGAAGTCCAAAACAATCCCATTGCTAAGCTTACTCTCATCCCTGCTGTATAATAGCTTGGCCGTGACACGGAGGGCAATACATTTCTCTTTGTTCTGTACCCTCTTGGTTTCATTAATGACTACAGTGAATGACTCCTGAGTATGATTAAAAGCTATTATGGGAGATAAACTTGTGGAATTCCTAAAGTGCATTCTAACCCATCCCAATAGGGTTGACTGTAATCTGATATCTCTTCATTAGAACATACCCATACGGTCTCAAGCAGTGCAGGATACATTAGAGTGGTACTTGTGCTCTTTACTACTGGCTCATGAGTCTTGCGTCCGTTTTTTATAATGTTGGGAAGGAATCCTACATTTACTAGCCATGTGTTTAGAGGATTCTATCTGACATGCTGTCTGTAAGCTAGGGATTGGAGCACTGTAATTGTGGCACAGGCATATACTTCTTAAGGCGTGATGGAGGTCTGAGGCAAACGGTATCCATAGATAATCATCCATATTGTAACAATTTATCTTGTTTATACAATTCCATAGCCTGTCTGGTTCCAATGACATGGTATAATGGGGTCTCTTCACCCATTGTTTAAAACGTCTTTTATGATCAGGGGTGGTCCATATGCAAGAAACATTACTAGATTGTGGGCCACATGCAGATCCATACTTAGAGGTGTGAAATATGTTCATCTGATTCGTGTGATGAAGTGTAATCTTCTGGACTTTTATGGATTTCTCCTGCACCATAAAAAGGGGTATTTTACAGGAGAAGGTTAAACTACTTGGCTCGTATATCAGCTCAAACCAGTTTGACCACTGACCGCATAGTATTGTGTAAAGAAAGTGCATGCATAAGGTTTGGGGTCATCCTGGGGGCACGCCGAGGAAGATTCGAGAAGACTCTAGCAGGAGAAGAGGGCATGTGCTGAAGAAGACATGCCTGTTCATTAATATGTATTAACGGACAGGATATAAACCAGGAACAGGAGCTGTACCGCGTGCGTCTTGGTGGAGCGGAGACTCCCGGCGCACCCAGCGCTGTTTGCTTGCCTCTATTTGCTTAATAAATTGTAAATTTGAATTGGAATCCTGTTTGGGACGAAATCATTTATAACAATTGGGGGCTCGTCCGGGATGGTCTTGGTTCCTGAATTCTGACTTGATCTAGGAGGGGCGCCCCACCTTTTGGTGGCTCCTGATCGGGTCGGGTCGGGACTAACGCCATCCTGAACCTGAATAGGGGCAAGCAAAGAATTTGATTTTTTATGAGCTCCCTTGCCGGCTGCAGCAGTTTATTTTGCCCGTAATTCTGCGCGCGAAGATCCGAACGAAGACGACGGAGTCGTAAGTATTTAAGGTGTATACCGTTCGGTTGGGTGGGATTCGGTTGCCTGTGTGTGTAAGAGTGTGACTGAGACGGAACCTTGTTCCGAAGCGATTGTGGAGGTCTTCTAACCGCGGTTCCAATCTCCCGCGAGGGACTTGGCCGGTGAAGGACCGAAGTGATTCTTATAGGATTCGTGGGTGGGTGATAGGTCCTAAACCCCCTGCAAGACACTCTTACTGGTAGCCAAGGGTTGTAGGAATTGCCACAGTAAAAATTCCTAGATGGGTCAGACGAAATCGAGACCCCAGGACCACAAGAAAGGGAGCGAATTACTAGAAATACCTCCGGAGAGTCCATTAGGAATAATGATTGAAAATTGGAATGATAGGGGCCCCAGAAAAGGAAAAAGTAAATTAAAATTAGTTCAATATTGTATGGTAGAATGGCCAAAAGAACCTTTGAGACCACATGTCTTTTGGCCCGTTTTTGGATCTTTTGAAGACTGGGTCTGCCAGGCCTTAAATATATATGTTAATTCAAAGGAACCTTTTAGTCAGGAGGAAAGTGATTATGCAGGATTATGGGACAGAACTTTACATTCTTTTCCAGCCTCAATACTTACATTAAAAACAGATGAAAAGTTTGAGGAAGAAGAAGAGGGGAAAAGTGAAAAGGAAAAAGATGATAAATGGGAGCCACTGGATAACCTACCGCCTCCATGTTCTAATAATCCATCTCCGGCGGCGGCTCCCCCTCCGGTGGCCGTAGTACCTCTCTCTGTACCACCGTTGCCCCTATCTCCACCACCAACAGCACCGGAATTAGATCGACCTCCGGCTGCATGTACGAGAAGTAGGACTGCTGTATCTGAGGGAGCTTCTCTATATCCCTTACGAGAAGTACCCCTCGGAGGCAATCAGGGAGGCATGGGGTTTGTGGCAGTCCCGTTAAATACCACAGACGTGAGAAATTTCCAGAAAGAAATGGGGACCCTATTAGATGATCCCCTCGGAGTAGCTGAAAAATTGGACCAATTCCTAGGCCCCAATACTTATACCTGGGAAGAAATACAGTCCATTTTAGGGATCCTATTCACTGTTGAGGAAAGGGGAATGATTAGACAAGCTGGAATGAGAATTTGGGAAAGACAGAGTCAGGCAGGACCCCCGGGAGATCAGAAATGGCCAAATGTGGATCCCCACTGGGATCATCAACAACCCCCAGGAAGACAAAATATGAGGGATTTGAGAACGTTAATCATACAGGGAATAAGGGCAGCGGTTCCCCGAGGGCAAAACATTACTAAAGCATTTAATGAACAACAAGGGAAAGACGAATCTCCAACAGAATGGTTGGAGAGGTTGAGGAAAAACCTACCAATGTATTCTGGAATTGATCCGAATACAGTGGCTGGGACCGCACTCCTTAGAACACAATTTGTAGCTAAATCCTGGGGGGATATAAGAAGGAAATTAGAAAAATTGGAGGATTGGCAAGAAAGAGGATTAGAGGAGTTACTTAGAGAAGCCCAGAAAGTCTATGTTAGGAGGGACGAAGAAAAACAAAAAGCAAAAGCAAAAATTTTTGTAGCAGCAGTAAGGGAAAGTCAGAAAAATAAGACGACTCCTGGAGAGAAAAGGGAAAAAAGAATAGAGCAGACACCCCGGGGACAGCCTTATCGAGGAAGATTTACAATTCCCGTCTGTTACTACTGTAACAAGAGGGGACATGTTCAGAAGAACTGCCGTCAGCGGGAACAAGATGAGAAGATGTTCAAAGAAGATTAGGGGTGTCGGGGGCTCTATCTTCTGGGGACTTCAACATCAACAGAGCCCTTGATAAAATTATTGATTGGTCCCCATAAAGAGGAAGTTTTATTTTTAGTGGATACAGGGGCCGAAAAGTCAACCATTCAAAAACTTCCAAAAGGAATAGAAAAAGGGAAGAGTTACGTGTCAGTAGCAGGAGCAAAAGGAGAGCCTTTTAAAGTAAATATATTGAAAGATGTAGAAGTAGAAACAGAAAAGAAAATTTGTCTTAATGATTTACTTTTGCTCCCTGAAGCGGAATACAATTTATTAGGAAGGGATTTGATTTTGAAGTTAAACTTGAGCATTCAGAGTCAAGGGGACAAATTGCAGATTAAATTATACACTTTAACACAAGAGGATGAAGAAGCTATTAACCTCTCAGTGTGGTATAAGGAAGGGGAAACTGGAAAGACAAAATGGACCCCATAAGCGTTCAAATAATAGATCCGCACCGCCCAATTAGAATCAAGCTATACCCTATACCTATGGAGGGTCGAAAAGGATTAAAACCTGTAGTTGACAGACTTTTGGAAAAAGGAACCCTAGAACCATGTATGTCACCTCGTAACACGCCCATTCTTCCCGTAAAAAAGCCGGACGGGTCATACAGGATGGTGCAGGACTTAAGAGCTGTAAATCAGCGAAAAATCACTAAATTCCCTGTGGTGGCAAATCCTTATACTTTATTGAGTCATATATCTCCCAAACATACTTGGTATAGTGTAATAGATTTGAAAGATGCTTTTTGGGCCTGTCCTCTGGATGAGGCATCCAGAGATTATTTTGCCTTTGAGTGGGAGGACCCCGAAACAGGACAAAAACAACAATTAAGATGGACTGTGTTACCACAAGGGTTTACGGAGTCACCAAATCTATTTGGACAAACTTTAGAAACAATTCTACAAGATTTCACAATACCTAAGGAGGTAAAATTATTGCAATATGTGGACGATTCATTAGTAGCAGGAGAAACTGAAGAGGGGATCCGAAAAACCACCATTAAATTGTTAAATTTTCAAGGGGAAAAGGGATTAAAGGTGTCCCGATCAAAGCTACAGTTTGTAGAACAAGAAGTAAAATATTTAGGACATTGGCTGAGTAAGGGAAGGAAGAAGTTAGATCCTGATAGGGTATCTGGGATTCTATCCTTAAGACCCCCACAGACTAAAACGGAAATTAGGCAAATACTGGGATTAGTAGGATATTGTAGACCATGGCTTGAAAATTATAGTGATAAAGTAAAATTCTTATATGAAAAATTAACTAATAACCAACTTAAGTGGTTTATTGAAGATGATCAGAGATTTGAGGAAGTAAAAAGGGCATTAATACAAGCACCTGTATTGAGCCTCCCAGATCTAGAAAAACCTTTCTATCTCTTTGTGAATACATCAAGCCAGACAGCATATGGAGTTCTTACTCAAGACTGGGCAGGAATCCAAAAAACCCATGGGGCATTGTTCTAAGTTACTTGATCCAGTAAGCAGAGCATGGCCTGCTTGTCTCCAAGCTTTGGTTGCTACAGCATTATTAATAGAGGAAGTTAGGAAGATTACCTTTAGTGCTCCTTTAACAGTGTATACCCCACACAATGTCAGAAATGTTTTACAACAAGAAGCGGAAAAATGGTTAACGGACAGCCGGATCCTAAAGTATGAAGCAATACTAATAGACTCCCCTGACTTAGAACTGAGGGTGACTTCTGCTCAGAGTCCAGCACAATTTTTGTTTGGAGAACCACCAGAGGAATTACAACATAACTGTTTAGAGGTAATTGAGACCCAGACTAAGGTGAGACCAGATCTAAGAGATGCTGAGTTGTAAAATGGAGAAGCGCTGTTTATAGATGGCTCCTCCCGAGTGGTAGAAGGGAAGAGAAAATCGGGATATGCAATAATTAATAAGGACTTAGAAATTGTGGAATCAGGACCTCTTAGTCCATCATGGTCAGCTCAGGCTTGTGAGCTGTATGCCCTATGTAGGGCCCTGGAATTATTAAAAGGAAGAAGCGGGACTGTATTTACAGATTCTAAATACGCATATGGGGTGGTCCACACTTTTGGAAAAATTTGGGAAGAAAGAGGTTGGATTAATACTCACGGGAGGAATTTAATACATCAAGAATTAATAGTAAAAATTTTAAAGGCGTTAAGAGAACCAAAGGAGATAGCAGTGGTACATGTGAGGGGACACCAAAAGGGACTTTTGGTGATTACCGAACTAGAGGAAATAACTTAGCAGCTAAAGAGGCCCAGGAAGCAGCCTTGAGGACTAAAGTTGCCAAAATTAATGTCATACAAACAAAGGAGGACACCAGCAAAGAAGGACGAGAGGAAAGAGAGAAGGAGTTTACCCCAGAAGGACAAACAAAATTGAAGAAAATAGGAGCTAAATTAGAACAAGGAAAATGGGCACTGCCCGATGGGCGAGAAATGCTGCCAAAAGCCTACACCAGGCGATTATTAGAACGTTTGCATGCACAAACACATTGGGGTACAAAAGCGTTAAGTGATCATTTTCTTAAACAATTTGGTTGTATTGGAATTTTTGAAATAGCAAAGCAAATTACACAAGGTTGCTTAACCTGTCAAAAGGTAAATAAGACAGTGTTTCGACAAGCAGCCACGGGAGGGAGAAAAACAGCTTACAGACCTTTTGAGAAAGTACAAGTCGATTTCACTGAATTGCCTAAGGTAGGGAGGATAAAATATTTATTGGTAATAGTAGATCATTTAACACAGTGGGTAGAAGCGTACCCTGTAGCACGAGCTACGGCACAGATGGTGGTAAAAATTTTATTAGAACATTTGATACCTAGATATGGGATAATCCAGTACATTGATTCTGACCAGGGCACACACATTACTTCTAAAATAATAAAACTATTATGTCAATCATTAGGTATTCAGTGGGAATACCACACTCTGTGGCACCCACAAAGCTCGGGGAAGGTAGAAAGAATGAATCAAACAATAAAACAACAATTGGCTAAATTAATGATTGAGACACAAATGCCCTGGACGAAACGTTTACCATTGGCACTTAACGAAAACATACAGTGAGACTGGAATATCGCCATATGAAATGTTCTATGGCATGCCTTATTTTCAAGGAATGCCTCTGGGGAACAATGTAATTGAGGATCATAGTATCCAACAAGATATAATTACCATTGGAAAAAGATTAAAAGAATGAAGAGAGATTGGGATGGTGGCCCAAACACCACCTTTAGGATTTGCAATTCATCAGTTAGAACCAGGAGATAAAATTCTGATAAAAACATGGAAAGAAGGAAACCTATCTCCCCTCTGGGAAGGACCTTTCCTTGTTTTATTCACTACAGAAACAGCTGTGAGAACTGCTGAAAAAGGATGGACACATGTGTCACGAGTGAAAGGTCCAGGGAAGGAGTGGAAGGTCACATCTGACTAAATTGCTGTGGGAATTTTATTGCGGCTACTCCTGTAATAGAAACAGGAGTGAAACATGAAATTCCCACAGTTGCTAAAAATCTACTTGTAAATCTTGCTGAAAACATTGCTAAGTCATTGAATATAACTAATTGTTACGTTTGTGGTGGAACAAATCGAGGTGAACGATGGCCATGGGAAGCTATGGAGAGCCATGTAAGTAATCCCCAAGTTTGGAAAACAATGGGAAAGGGTAATAGGAAACAACAATGGGTACTCCAAACGAGTATCATCGGAAGGAGTTGTTGGCAAAAGAAGAACAGGAAAAAGGAGCTGGAACTAGAATTTGTCCTTGGTGTAGAAGGTGGTGTTTATTTGTAAGAACTGCAGGCTAACTGGCAGTTTTCTGTAGCCATAAAGCCTTGCAAATAAAGAGGATCGCCAGGCTCGGGCAAGTGCTCAGGTCTGGACAAACCACTGATCTAGCAAAGCTCTGGCCTTCACAAGCAGTGCTCAATTAATTTGGGTACTAAGAAAGCACCCCCTTAAAGGAAGGAAGAGGGCAAGACCAGAGGGGAACTGGTGTTGCGGCTTAAAAAGGGTCTGCCAAGGGCTGCAACCCCTTTGGGCTGTGACCGCCGACCACTATGGCCCTGACCGGACCTCTTCTAGTTCTACTTGGGGTGAGTTCCTTGACTCTGACTACGGCAAATAACTGTAGTCAATATTGGAACAAGTCCAGCTGGGGTTTACCCCAGAAAAATGGGAAAACTGAGGACCTTTTCTAATTGTACAGCCCGTACGTGTAATCAACAATAAAACCTAGTTTTTTCCTGTTACCCATAAATTAGGGAGAGCGACTAGGAGTCCAGGTGTATAACGAATGGCCTCCTGAGAGATAAACTTGGAATGGAATCAATCTAGGAGGATTTTGGGGAGATTTTATGGGTGGTGATTGGCTTACTAAAATCGGGATAGTTGTATTGGGGATATGTGGGGAATTGTTACTAGATTAATCTACTCGGTTATACAAGGAATGCAGATATCTGCAGTACTCAGTTGGAAACGAAAACACGAATCAATACTATAAAGAAAAAGATGGGGGATTGTGAAATATGTTCATCTGATTCGTGTGATGAAGTGTAACCTTCTGGACTTTTATGGATTTCTCCTGCACCATAAAAAGGGGTATTTTACAGGAGAAAGTTAAACTACTTGGCTGGTATATCAGCTCAAACCAGTTTGACCACTGACCGCATAGTATTGTGTAAAGAAAGTGCATGCATACGGTTTGGGGTCATCCTGGGGGCACGCCGAGGGAGATTCGAGAAGACTCTAGCAGAAGAAGAGGGCATGCGCTGAAGAAGACACGCCTGTTCATTAACATGTATTAGCAGACACGCCTATTCATGAATATGTATTAGCGAACAGGATCACGCTGAGGAAGATTCGAGAAGATCCTAGAAGGAGAAGAGGGCATGCGCCAAAGAAGACACGCCTGTTCATGAATATGTATTAACGGACAGGATATAAACCAGGAACAGGAACTGTACTGCGTGCGTCTTGCTGGAGCGGAGACTCCCGGCGCACCCAGCGCTGTTTGCTTGCCTCTATTCGCTTAATAAATTGTACATTTGAATTGGAATCCTGTTTGGGACTAAATCATTTATAACACAGATAATTAATCAGACTGAAATTAGCGGTATCATTAGAGGAACATGGAAAGCTTTTAGGGCAAAGCACTCTATAACTACAAATCCCTTGGTGAGATATAATAAAGGTTATCATAGCTTTGTACGGGCGCTTTTCCCATCACGAGGAGTAGTACAGCTATGTGAAATATGTTCATCTGATTCGTGTGATGAAGTGTAACCTTCTGTCCTACGTATCCTTGTATGTCCGCAAGCCTAAGTCTAGCAGAGTGGTTAATGTATATAATGTAATACATTGTAAACTTCATTTGGAATCCTGTTTGGGACTCAGACGTTTATCTCAGCTAGAAAAAGCAATAGTTAGCTTGTCGGCAGAAATGGAAATTATCGCCAATTATCGTATACATACGGAGGGGTTAACAGATGGAATTTTGGCCTGTGAGAAAACTGCAGTTAGAATATCAGAAAATGGATGGCTGGGTAAGAAACAGATACTATGCTGGGTGAGAGAAAACAGCCCAAGAGATAAGAAAGTTGATCAAGGTTAGGGGAGGATGGGGAAGACATGCAGTAACGGAGGAATATAAAGCACAATTCACAATTTTGTTTGCCTTGTAACATTCTGCTATTGGCTTGAGCATGGTTGATATGTGACTGCTGGATTATGGTAATATGCCGCGTGAACAAAGCCTACGAACCAACAGACAGGGTGGCTGGGGCACGTGCAGCACGTCTGGCCAGCGGGCGCGTATGCCATAGGCTCTCTGTGTTGAAAGGTGGCAACCAAGGCGTGTTCTGACACTCGCTGGCCACGTGTGTCGAAACTCGTTCCTCTGCAAATGTATAAATACCGGGATTTCCCAAAGGGCAGTGGGCCGGTGTACGGCAAGGCCACCGTTGCCTCCGTGGGGACGCCCACGTAAAGCTGGCACCTACCGACTGCTGGGCTGAGTTCGTGGTGCAGGACGATAGAAGAGTGTACAGATGGTTCATCTTCCTCACAGTCCTCGGGTTGCGAATGAACCATCAGGTTTTGTTTATAGATAAACAAAAAGGGGGTGATATTGGGATCACCCTGCATGGCTTGACCTTAAGGAGAAGGAGCTGTGGCATTGAGAAGCTGGTAAACAGCCGGACACCTGCAGGGCTCAACCTTGAAGAGAAGGAGCTGTGGTAAACAACTAAGAAGAAGCAAAGGAGCGCGTGGACATACAGAGGCGACCAATCCTGCCTCTGTGAGAGTCGCGTGGACTTAAAGCAATAGCCAACCGGGTAGCACTTTTAGGTGCGTGAACGGGCTGTATTTGTGTAAAAAGCACGCTATGCTAACAATAAAGGTCTTTGGCCCGAAGCCCTGCCACAGTCCGTGCCCTATTACTCCACACTCCTGAGCAATTTTTTCTCCAGGCTTAACGGTCCCAGACCTCTCAGCCTTCCGTCCTATGGAAGATGCTGCGGTCCCTTAAATCAGCTTTGTGGCCCTTTGATAGCCTTGCTTTAGCAGGTCAACAACTTTCTTGCACTGGGGAGCCCAGCACTGGACACAGCACTCCAGATGTGGCCCACCGGTGCTCAGTGGAGGAGAAGGTTAACTTCCCTCCATCTGCCGGCAATGCTTTTCCTAATGCAGCCCAGGAGGCTGCTGGCCTTTGCTGCGAGGCTGCCTGGCTGGCTCATGCTCAGCTGCTTGCCCTCCAGGACCCTAAGGTACTTCTCTGCAGAGCTGCTATCTAGCCAGTCAGCCCCCAGCATGATGTCCACAGTGTGGCTGGATGACAGGCTGTCCTCCCCCGGGGACTTTCTCAGCAGCAGCTTGTCCTTCTTGGAGATCGGCTTCACCTCTGTCACAGGCCCCACGCATTGCTGCAAGAGTCACCTGGGACAGCAAACCCCTCTCCTGCCAGGGCTGCACAGCCCAAGGCCGTTTTCTGTCTGGTCTTGGGGACTGCAGCTTTTGCTCTCGTTGTGAGAACCTCCTTCATCATTATGTTGCCTCCTGCCATCCACTCCAGCACACATCGGCTGTGAAGCCTTTCCACACAAAGAGGGCCAATCTTTTGGTATCAGGTGTCCATGTGACAAATCTGCCCTTGGCCCTGGTGCCACATCTGAGGTGCTACAGGCCTAATGTGCACCAAAGCCCACAGCCTGGAGCACAGACAGCAGGAGGACAACATGCCATCGCAAAGCTGTGACGTTAGGGGAGCAAGAGCCAAGACGGAAAAGGACAGCTCCCACAGCTTTTGTGACTGACGGAGATACAACATCTTTAGGTGAGACTAACAGGGAAGGCGAGAAGTGGAGGATGCCCTGCTTGCTACCAGAGCAGGTCAGATGTGTGGATGTTCTCTATGGGACATGCAACAGGTTAGGCGGGATCTTGTGTGTGGGTCAGCTTCTAACTGTGCCACCCAGTCTGAGGCTCACCTGGACCTTGTACTCCCAAAAGAGGAAAAGTTGGTCAGGGATGGGAAGACCAGTTTCAGCCTTGGTTGTAGTCAGCATGAAACTGTGGTCTCCCAGATCTGCACAGAAGCGGGGAAGGAGAGTAGCCGAGCACAGACCCTGCACATGCGGGAATGAGAACTTGGCCTATTGAGGGCACTGGCAGGTGGGATCCCATGGGGGCAGTGTCAGGGCCCTGAGAGCATCCACAGGCCTTCAGGACCCTGGGGGGTCCATCCACACCTCTGTCCATGGGCCCAGGTGACCATTGAAGACCAGGCCTGAGTTTCAGCCCCAGCTTGATCGATGCTCTAGGTGTACTGGTCTCCAGACACAGCCTTGCCTGTGCATCGACCTTGTTCACTTGTACGTGAAGAGTCACTTCCCAGCTTGATTCTTTATGGGGTGTACAATGGATGACACTGTGGCCCTCCAAGTGCCAGAGCCCAGGTGAGTCACAGAGGCCTAGGGCCTTTCTCCTTCCTTTCTTCCCATCACTTGATCAGCTTTTGGGAGGAGAGGAAGGAAAAGCAGATGAGGTTTCTGGGTGCCAATGACTGAAAGGATGGAGCAGAGCCATCACATGTGAAATGATCTAAAGCCTAGGCTAGTTCAAAACTGTTATCTTCTGTTCCTATATCTGAGGCCTTCTATCTTCAGGAAGAACCTGGAAGCTCCAAGATCCCTCCATCTTCCCCTCTTTTAGCAATTCAGTTGACAGTACCCAAGTCAGAGGCTTTCCTTCAGTTCTGTTTACAGTGTAAAGCACCCCATGGTCTGGAGATATGGCAGGATAGTTGCATAAGGATCCCACTCCTTTGGACAAGAAGATGGATGTTCCCGGGAGGATGGATGTTCTCAGGGGGCATGACGTACCAATAGCTGTGTTCAGGGAGCTGGTCAAAGGCCTTGTCTCCATTTCTGTAACGGCGGCACAGATGCCTGGTTCATGTGTAAACTCTTTCTCCGGATTCTGGCATTTAGCGAGCAAGCTGGTCTGACCTCAGAGCTGGCCCTGCTTGGAGCCAGTGCAACACCAGAGACCTCCTGACCCTCCTTCCACCCTGAATTGTCCTGTGATGTAGAGACCCTCTCCTCCAGCTTAGTCTCTTCTCATATGACATGTGGCAAGGCACAGGCCTGTTGGGAAAGAGACTGCTGCGAGGGGGTCTCTAGTCCAGCCTCCAGGCTGGCCGTGACTTTGCGGCGCTGAAACTTGAAGAGCTCCAAAGGTGGAGATCATGGCAACGCTCCTCCTAGTCCATTTTATTTTTCCTGAGGTTCAGCCTAAAGCTCCCAAGAGGCAGCTTGTGGCTGTTCCTTCTGTCGTATCAATGGTGACTGCAGAAAACAGGTTGGCTCCGTTATCTCTCCAGGCAGGTGCAGGCTCTTGCTAGGTAAACCCGTGCCTCCACTTCAGCAGGCTACAGACACCCAGCTCCCTCAGACTCTCCCCACAGCTCATCCTTTAGGCCCTTCACTTCAAGTTGGCAGACCTCCTCCAGACACTCCACTCTCCTTTCGAAATGTGAGAACCACTGACTCATATGGCATTGTCACAGTTCCCTTAGTCAGTCAGGTCCCTGTCCATGCTGCTGCATGGAGTTGTTTCTGAGCTTTTCCTTCAAAACCTTGAGGTTTCTGCTGGCCAAATCCCAGGTGTGCCAAGGTCCCTCTGGACTGAACCTCCAACAGTCCAGCTTTTAAAGTATGCGTGCCAACGGCCATCCTGAGTCGTGGTGCCTCTAACAAGATCAGAACTTAAGTAGCTGCAGGACACTACAGAGAAGAAAAGAGTACTGGCGTTAAGTTGAGTTGCAATGCGAGGTAGAAAGCACCACAGTAACCACCGCAGAGACACCAAAGGAGGGTTCAAAGTGAGCAAATGCAGGGCCACTGGATAAACAGTGAAAAGTCCTTGGCTTTTTGCATGGGTGGGGATAAGGATGGTTAAAGAGCAGGACTTGAGAGGTGGGAAAAGAATGAAAAGGGAATGAATGGTGAAGCAAAGGAAATAACCAGGGCTGTTTGGGGATACCTGTGAAGCAGTCCTGCATCTGAGCAACACTGCCTGGAGGAGGAGAAGACAACTTCAGCTGATCTGACTATGCCAGCATCTGACTTACTTCCATGGTCACGGGGAACCTGACAGCTTTCCCTACTGTCATCAAGGGCACACCTAGAGAGGAAGGAACCACAGCATCATTTAGTTTTCCACTCTCCTGAATGGGACCTCAGTAGGTCTCCAGTCCAACCTCATGCTCACAGCAGAATCGGCTACGGAGTCAGACCACTTTGCTCAAGGCTTTGCCACATGGGGGCTGGAAAATGTCCAAGGACAAAGACAGGAAAACATCTCTGGGAAACCTGCTTCAATGTTTGGATGCCCTTATGGAGAGAAAGATTGTCCCTATCTCCAGCCTCAACATTCCTTATTTCAACATTTGACTATCGTCTATTATCGTCCTGCCAAGCACCACGGTGACAAGACTGGCTCCATCTTCCTGAAAACCTCCCTGCAGGGACTGGCTGGCTGCTATGAGGTTCCCCAGACCTTCCCTTTCCCAGGCCGAAGGCAGCCCTTTCCCTCAGTTTCTGCTCCCCAGGCAAGTGCTGCAGCCCCTGCGCATCTTGGCAGCCTCCCACTGAAGTCACTCCCAGTTGTCAACGTCTTCCTTGATGTGGTGGATTGACTCTGGCCAATAGCCCGGCAGCCACGCAGCCGCTCACTCTTTCCTCCCCTTCCCCACTGGGACAGGAGAGAGAACAGGAAGAAATAAAGCACGGAAAGTTGTGGGTCAAGATAAAGACAGCTTAGCAGGTGAAAGAAAGAGATTTTTAAAAAATCAACAACCAATAATAATAACAAGCAACGCAAAGGCAACCACTCACCACCTCCCACAAGCAAAAATGATGCCCAGCAAGTCTCCACATAGAAGACTCTTTGAATGAAAAAACGTTAATGGAGAAGCCGCTGCCTGAGCATTCACACACCAATCAAGGAGTTGCACACACACCACCCGACACTTTAACTGCTGGGTCTGGAGTCCCTTTGCAGCAGGAGACTCCAGTGAGCCGACGTGTGCGCCTTTCGACTCTACACACACACACACACACACACACACACACACACACAGAGTCTCTCTTGGGTGCTTTCTCTTCCCTCAGGCTCAACCCTAGGTTTCCTGAAGCAGAATCTCTGACATGACGTATACCAGTTGAATTTATTAAGCGGTACAGTGGTGAAGAACAGCTTGAGCTGAGTGCCTCTGGAGATGGACCCCGAACCAGAGACTCTCTGGACAATTATACCCTTACAGTCTAAGCTCCCCTCCCCTTGTGAGACGGTTTAGTCCAGTTGGAGTATTTGGGTCTGGGGTCTCCTTTTTCCTCATTGGATCCTTTCACTGTCTCCAAGCGGGCCGTTCTTTTTCGTTTCTCGATGAGGCAACCTCTGCTGATGGATGTGGCTATCTTATCTTTCTAATTTACACCAGTTTCAGGGCCTTCCCTCACGCGACTAAGTAAGAGTTCAGTAGAACTTCATCAGTAGCTAGGTGAAAGTTCACCGCTTATGAAGGTCTAAGGCCTTTTACTAATGCTATGCAATGGATTGCATGTGAACTAGGAAGTGATTCCTGTAACAAAAAAATTCTAGTTCCTTCTTCCTCTGTCCCAGCTTTTATTGCTCAGCACAACGTCGTACGTTAGAGAATATCCCTTTGGTCAGTTGGGGTCAGCTGTTCTTGCCCATCTGCAGCCCACTCACTGGGAGGGAGCAGAGAAGGCCTTGACACAGTGCAAACACTGCTCAGCAATAGCCAGAACACTGGTGTGTTATCAACACTGTTTAAGGCACAAATGCAAAACATAGCACCACACAGGCTGCTATGAAGGAAGGTAACCCCATCCCAGCCAGATCAGTACACCTGAACTGGGGCCCTAAAACTGGATATAATTGGTTACAGGTGGTCTAACAAGCAATGAGCATGGGGAGACAACCACTTCCCTCACTCTTTTGGCGAGGCTCCTCTTTATACACGTCAGGACACTGCTGGCTGCCTTTGCTGCCAGGCCACACTGGATCAAGTGGTTAATGTCTTTTGTAGTTAATAATTCTAATCTTTCATATATTTTCACCTGTGCTGATACAATGACCATTTCTGAAGTAATGTTTTCAGCAGACTGTCTAGACAAAGGCCCTTTCCATTATTCTCCTTCCCTTACTCTTTGTTCATTCAGATACTTCCCACCCACACTGCTGCTTTGAGCTTCAGGGACTAAAAGCCTGCCTGTCTTTCAGTAGTATAACGGTATCTTTAGCCAACTCTTTTAATTGTATCTACCTTTATCTATCTATCTATCTAAAACATTTCTCGTAAGATCATCCCTTGTAGAAAGGCGACCTCATTAGAGGCAGCTTGTACTTAGTATATGGTTGAGGAGTGTTTTATTGCTTAAGACACTTGATCGTGCTTTACTTTGCTTTGCTTGCAAATGGGAAACATCCTTCTGTGCCTGTGTGCAGCCAGTCCTCTAAGGAAAGTGGGTGGCAGATGGTGCAATGGAGCTCTAACATTCAGCTCCCAGAGTTCAGAGAAGTCTGATGAAGGGAAAGTGATGTAAATCCCAGGTGGCCAACGACAGGTGGGGAGTCTGGGGAGGTGAGGAGCAAGGTTGTCCACCCAGTGTCAGATCTCAAGGGACTGCTTTTCCTACCTGTCCAGACCTCCTCAGGAGACGCTCCTGACACTCAGGATCCATATCAGTTGGATAATGCTTCTATCACTTCTTTAAACTGAAATTAACAAAATACCGCCTTTAAAATTAAAAATAACTTTATTAGGTGCACTTTGAAATCTTCCTTCTTAACCATGCTATGAAACAACTCAGATTAGCTATACGAGTCTTGCAGACGTGGAGAACGTTACAGGAAGAGGCATGACTTGTTAGGGCTTTCTGTGTTTTAAGGAGCCCCATGGTGTATTTGGGGCTCAGTCCGTGAACCTCAGATACTGGGAGAAGACTGAACAAACCTCTCAAGAAGTCAAAGCCAGAAGCAAACCCCAAAATACCTTGAAGCATTAATGGGACTTAATGAGACCCATTACTGCCAAAGGCTCCTCATTGACTCATTAGAGCAGATACTTGGAGACGGTGACTGCAGGTAGGCAAGGGCACTGCACAGGTGGCTGTAATGCTGAGAAAACCCTTGGTTCGTTTTATGAAGCAGGCAAGGCCAAACCCTGAGCCCAGGTCCTGGGAAGGCAGTTTCTGAGAAGAGAAGAATAAAGTTTTGTCTCACTGGCCCTGGTGGTAGAGACAGCTGCTATAGTCAAGACGACAAAGACCTCAGTCCTTTTGGACCTCTCGGTCTTGCTAGAACCCTTGGCCATCTCTATGCAGGCTGCCCTACACTGTCCCATGCCTCACCTCTTTCCCTTCAGCTTGCTGACAGCCATCTTGCTTTCCCACCTAGCTCTCACCCTGGCATTTCTATGCCTTCACTGATGGCTCTCCACCCTCACCAGCTGCTCCTTGAAACACAAAGCCATGGGATAATCCAGACTCCCTCTGGGTGATCTCTTGCAGCACAAGACTACCCTCTCAGTGAGGATTATTTTTTCTCACATCCAGACAGAACCTTCCCAGCTGTAATTTGTGGAGGTTTCTTGCTCTTCCCGCTACTAAGAAAAGCTCCATTGTCCCTGAAACTGTGAGGAATGAGCGATTTGTGTAAAGAAAATCTAGTGAATATAAGCTTGAAGCAAATGTCATTGATATTGAAATAAAGGAATATATGTAGGGCATGACCATAAGCAGGGGAGTGGTCGTCCTTATGTAACTTCCTGATAAGTATAGTTTGGGTAACTCCCTTGATATGTGTAACTTATGTAGCCTCCTGATATGTAAGTTAGTTCCTGATATACTAGTGCAAACCAGTGTTGTAAATAACCGCAGAAATGTCAAGAAAATGTATAGCCAAATAAAGTAGCATAATATAAGTAGAATAACGGAGCGCCTGCACAAACAGAGAGGTCATGTAGAGTGCACTGACGAAGAGGAGCATCTTCCTCCCAACGACCACCGGACGACCACCTAGAAAAAGATGAAGCATGCGCAGACCGGGGAAGTGGTGACGTACTTAAAGAAAGAGTCATCTTCCAAGAAAAAGGCGGAGAAAGGCAAGAAACGAAGCCTAGAGAAGTATAAAGGAAGGAATTGTAAGAAGTGAAGGTGTGCGTCTTGGTGGAGCGGAGACTCCCGACGCACCCAGCGCTGTTTGCTTGCCTCTATTTGTTTAATAAATTGCAAACTTAAATTGGAATCCTGTTTGGGACTAAATCATTTATCACAAAACCATTCTTCAAGCAGCTGCAGGCTGCAGCTACTGCAGTGCCCTGACCCTCCACTTCCCCAGGCTAAACAAGCCGTTGTTAAAAATAAATATATTAAGGTCTGCGCCCGCGATCCTGCAGACACCGCCCCCCCCCGCGACACACGCGCGCTCAGACTCACTCAGCCACCCCCCCCCGCGCGCGCGCGCTCCCCCTCCCTGCGCTGCAGCTCCGGACCCGCAGGCCGGTGGGTGCGGCCCCCCCCGGCCGGAGACTCTCCGGCGCCCCGGAGCAGCGGGGCCCAAGGGGGGCTGCAGCCGCGCGTGCCCCGCTGCCCGGCAACCGGCCCCCCCGGCGGCGGGGGAGGGAGCCTGGCGCAGAGGCTGGCTGGGGGAGGGGGGATGGCGGCGCTTTTCGGAGGTTTCTGTTTGGGTCGGTTGGGTTGGGTTTTTTTCTCTTTTCGTTTTTCACCTCCCCCGCCGTTCGCGTTCGTTGGTTTTCACCGCGCGGCGGCGGCGGCCCGCGCGCAGCGGGGCTGTTGTGCCAAACGCGGGTTCCGTCACCCGGTGCGCAGAGCGCCGGGAAACACACGGAGTCGAGACGGCGGCTTTTCTTCCGCCCCTGCGCCGAGCTGGGTGCCGGTGGTAGGCCCACAAAGCTGGCGCGCCTCGGTTAACGCAGGGAAAATATTTCTACGCTCCGAGCAACAAGTCACCGTTAATTTTTTGAGAGCTGGCGCAGGCGCCCTTGCGCCTGTTGGTTCCCGCAAGCCTCGTCTCCACGGCGACAGCGTCCTCCTTTTTTACTGCGCGTGCCCCGTGAGGAAGGGGCTTCTGTGGGTAGGGGTCTTCCCCTACCGGAGGGCAGGCTTGTGCTATGCCGAGTCGATGTTAATTAGATGTTACTTAGGATAGTTCACTCAAAGGTCGGCAGTTGCGTTCCCTTTGCGGTTGCCTTGTTCCTTCCCTCAGGCTTGCGCCTCGTTGACTCCTGACAGAGCCTAAACAATACCCCCGCTTTGTGCCTCGCATACCTTCAGCAGGGTGACTGACCGACGGACTGGCCGACCGACGGACTGAGGACGAAAGGCGGGAGGGGGGCACGGGTGCGGCAGGGACGCCGCGGGGTCCTAAAGTCTCCCGCCTTCCTTCCTTCCCCGGGCCGGCAAAACTGCTGGCGGAAGGGGGAGGGGGGGTGTCTCCGTGTGTGCGTGTGGCCGCGGGCGAGGGGTTCGTGCCGGGGCCGGTTTGGGAGCGTGTGTGGCGGGTGTGCACGCAGTAAGAAACGAAAAAGTCTGGTAACGCTGTGGACAACGCCGCCTTCTCTGCTACAGCCTGCGCTGTGGCCCGCCTCGGTGTCCGCCTGCGGGCGATGTGCTCGGCTCGGCTCCCGGTTGAAGCCGTCCCTGGGAAAGCAGCAGCCCCGTGCCTCGGCCTGGGCAGAGACCTGCGTCCCCGAGGCCGGGCTCCGGCTGCCGGAGAGGTGGGCCGCGCCTCTCGCTAGCGGCCGTCGGCGTGTCCGTCGCCAGCGGGATGCGTTCCAGTGGTGAGCAGCGCCCAGAGGACAGGCCCAGCAGCCTCAGGCAAAGCGGGGTCGCTGCTTTGCTGATGGTGGTGTCCGAAAAGGCGGTTTCGTTTCCCGGCGTGCGATAGGCCAGTCTCACACACCGAGACGAGATACCGGTTTATTCCAGACCTGCGCAGAGCTGGGTGCTGGGTGGTAGGCCCACAAAGCTGGCACCCCGCGGTTAACACCCGGAAAATATTTGTAGGTTTCTAGCAACACTTACCAGTATTCTTAAACATACCTCAGCTGCCACCACGTTTACACATAAGCAGATTAACTTCTGGCAGCCTTGTAGCAATGGGGCTCGCTGCGGTGGGGTGGGGAGGGCGGGCGGCTGGGGCTGGGCACCGCCGCCTCTGCCTGGTCCCCGGTCCCCGGTCCCCGGTGGTGAGAGAGAAGAGTAAGAAAAGGTAAGGGGGAGGGAGGCTAGATAAATAAATAGCTAAAAAAATGACAATCAAAAAGAAACGGGGGGTGTGCAGGGTGCGTGTGGGTGTCTTTACACAGAACTCTCCGGGGTGAGGGCAGGCGGGCGGTTTGGGAGGAGGGAGTGGGGAGAGCAGGTTTAGGACAAATGCTGATCTGGCACTCTCTGCTAATTCTTGATGGATTAACATACACCGACCTATGGTTAATGAATGTAATAAATAATTCATTAACCGGTAATTAATATACGAAGTAATGATTAGCGATAGAGCAATACAGATTAATATTTACTGGAATTAACATCCAGTGGATTAAGATCACGTTAATAAGGAACTACTTTACTGATAACAAGTTCTAGGTGAGGAACAGAGCCGTCGTGTAGCACGTGTAATTAATGATAATTAATAATGATGAATTGATAGTAGATAATTACAACAGTAAATCAGAGTGATGATAAAGAAAAAAAAATACATGATAAGTAACTGGAGGACAGTAGTGTTAATGCAGTACCACAAAATACTAATAAATAAAATAATCGATCTTAATAGGTAACGACTGTTATTAATAAGTAATTATTAATGATTGATTTAGACTAATTTGATTAATAAAAACTTAATCAGTTCATTAATTTTTTATTCATTTATTTGTTGTAGACCGATAGATACTATATAACTCAAATAGCATCGATCAATAGGAATGAATAGTTAATAAGAATTTCAGTTATTAATAATGGTCAGCTTACTCACGTTTGATGGAGGTCTTTGTGGCCTTGCCGTAGAACATCAGGCTGCAAGGCTTTCGCCTCATCCCAGACATCACTCAACAATAGTCAGTTATGAGACTGTCTGACTGCAACCCATCAGGGTTGCTTTTGAAGAGGAGCGTGTTGCTCCAGTCAAACCCTGCTACTCCCTACAGACCCACAGTGGTTTCCCACATTATCCACCCTGTGACCTTAGTCACAACTCACTGAGAGGAACATTGTGTAATTTGTATTTAGGTGGGTCGAGGCATTCATCTCCTTCCTGTGTTTTCATCCTCTCTTGTTGGTTGGTAATTTATTGTTGGGATCACTCTGCACGGCTCGACCTTAAGGAGAAGGAGCTGCAGCATTGAGAAGCTGGTAAACAGCTAGATATCTGCACGGCTCGGCCTTGAGAAGAGGGAGCTGTGGCATTGGGAAGCTGGTAAACAGCTGGACATCTGCAGGGCTCGGCCTTGAGGAGAAGGAGCTGTGGTAAACAGCTAAGAAGCAGCACTGTATAAGAAAAACAGGATGGAACCCGGACCACGTAGCAGTAACCGCAAGTAGGAGGAGTATGATAATGCAATCTTTAGGGCTAAGCCAATGATTGTAAGACAAGTATGCATAAGGTAGAACTTAGTGTATAAATATGTGTAAGGTTTTGCAATAAAGTTGAAGCTTGCCTTATCACTCATATTGAGTCGACTGCTTGCCTTCCCTCACTCGTCGCAAGTGGCGCCCGAACAGGGACCCCATCCTTGTTTTTCACCGGACAGCGAGATCGGAGAAGCACTGGTAGCAGCGACCAGGGAGCAGAAGATCGGCGGACGCTGCCGCGGCGCGCCTGATCCGTGCTTGAACCCAGGATAATTAAGAAGGTGTTCGCCGTCCGAAAGAAGGCTACCCATGGGAAAAGGCTGCAAAAATAATTGACCGGATAATTAAGAAGGTCAACATAGCGCGCAATGGAAATAGAGGTAGCGTTCGAAATCTTAAAATGCTTTTTAGAAAAGCGGGGAGTAAGCCAATTAAAAGATCTGGCTGGGTTAATTACGTTAGGGAAAGCGAAAGGGTCTTTTAAAGACCCTGAAAGTATGTTTGAAGTAGACGAGTGGCGTTCTTATGGAGATTGATTGTGGGATCTAGTAATCGATGATGATAAATCAGCAAAAAAAATTAATGAAATCTTGGAGAGATGTTATTAATTGCATGAAAAGATATAAAACTGAAAAGTGAATAGCACAGGCAACAAAGACAGTATAAAATTTACGACGCTCTGGAGGTTGATCCTAGAGACATTAAAAGAACTAAAGGCAGAACGCATCACATGAAGAAGGGGCGATGGTCAGACTCCTGCCACATATGCTCTCTAAGAGAGGACTGAAATATGATGAATATACACTTAGAAGGCTTCTAATTTGGTGCCAAAAAGGGTACCCCCCCGATGCGTCCGTGGCGTTTAAGGCAGAGACGTGGGAGGAGATAGGAAAAATGTTATAGGAACATATTGGGAATGGAGATAAAACCACCGCAGAGTTAGTGACGGCATGGAAGTTGATGTTAACCACATTAAAAGCCTTAAAGGCAGAGAGAAAAGCTGCAGCTGATATGGAGGAGGCTGTTAAACCGTCTTCAACCAATCCCTTTTTAACTGAGTCAGAGGGTCCAGGACCTTCAGCGACTCTGACTGCACCTCCTGAGGTGCCAGATGCACCGAGTAAACCGGCTGCATAAATAAGTCAGAGAAACAGATCTACGATGATGTATGTGAGGGCAAGATGGGACAACGTTGCCCAGAACAATGTACTCAGTGTTCCCCTGTGTGCCCATGTGAAAGATCAATGGGGTGAGTCTCGAAAGGAGATGGGCAAGCAGCGGAGCTAGCAACAACGTGGCGATTGCTATTGGAGACTGTTTTGAAGAGCCAGGGGCTAGCAGCAGACTCTGCAACAGCTTTTGAGTTACCTACCTGGGAGAAAGCAGGGAAATTGGTGTTTGAGGCAGCCTCTAAAGAGGATCATACGGCCGCGAAAGTGTTAACAACCTGGCGATTAGTCAGAGACTCTATAAAGGGGATAAAATCAGAGCGGACGGCGGCAGCAGCTGCCGCTGCCACAGCCCCGGGAGAGAAGGGAGGCCGAGCTGGGAATGGTGAGAACGAGCAACCCCCGCCCGCCTCCCCCCCCACCCCGCCCGCCCCCCGCCCCCGCTAACGCAACCAACGGAGGTGGCGAGTCCTCCTTGGCCCCCGCCTCCTGACCCGTGCGTGCCGCAACAGGAGGGGGCTGCCTGGGATGATCCTTCCCCCAAGTCAAGATCCGACCCTGCCCAACATTGGCGAGGCATGAGACAAGAGACTTTGGCAGAGAGGGAGGGGACGGAGCGAAGTGGGTACCGACCAGGTCGGTACGGCCGGCAGTAAGACCTGAAGACCTTGTCACACGTCCCACGGACGCAGTCAACTCCGACGTACCGCCAGCTGATGCTTTCACTCTTTTGTATGCGGAATGACGGCTCGTTGACTGTCTCAGCGGCTCTCCCCGGACGTTCAAGAGCAGGAACTTCAATATGCCATATTTGTAAAACGGTGTTGTGGGTTTGTTCTATGTCGTCGTAATTATTGTCACAAATGTATCATTTCTTTTGCAGGGAATCGAAGAGTATATTTCAATTGCTTTTTTACCATTCCCTTAGCAGCTGAGGATGCAGAGAAGTTTGCCTTTATGGTACCATCGGTAAATAAAGGAGAGCTAGCAAAAAGTATCATTGGGTAGTGTTACCACAAGGAATGCAAAATTCACCTACGATGTGTCAGACATTTGTGGCATGGGCTCTAGAACCGGTGTGGAAAAAGTATCCAGATTTAATAACGTATCATTATATAGTTGATATATTAATAGCAGGGACACAATTGAATGCAGACCACATTTTACAGCACTTAGAGCACTATTTAGGAAAACGGGGTTTAAAAATAGCACCGAAAAAAATTCAAAAGAAGGAACCATGGCAATATTTGAGCTGGATTATTACCAGGGCAGTGGTCCACCCACAAAAAATAAAGATTAAGGCGAAAATAGAAAATCTTTCTGATGTCCAAAAATTAATGGGGGATATACAGTGGGTTCGCAATATTTGCGGAATTACTAATGATGATCTGAGGCCATTGATGCCGCTCCTGGAGTCTTCGGTGGAGGCTCCAGAGCGACGTCAACTGGACGAGGATCAACACCAGGCTTTGCAGAAAATTACTGAGAAGATAGCAACAACCTATGCTCACAGATGTTCACCTACTGAGAGTATCTCGCTTATGATAGTTAATTCAGGAGGGGAACGGCAATATCCACTAGGATTGACCGTACAGTTAGGAAATACAGCAAACAGTTTGAAAGTATTAGAATGGGTTTTTCTCTCCTATCAACCCAGAAAAATAGTGGTCACCAGATATGAATTATTTGCACAACTCATTATTAAGGGAAGACAAAGAATTGTAGAAATATCTGGATTAGAACCTGTAATAATTTATGTTCCTGTATCTCAAAAGTACTTAGATTGGTTGTTAGCCAGTTCTCTGGAGTTTCAGATCGCAATCTCTGATTTTTTAGAACAGGTTACAAATAGCTATCCGTCCGATAGATTATTGTCACTGTTGGCTAATCAGCAGTTTGAAGAAATGCCTATGTGATCGGAGACCCCAGTGAATGGGATGACAGTCTTTACCGACGCAGGACGCAAATCCCGTTGTTCATGAGTCTGATAGTCACGTGTTTGATATGCCAGGTTCAGGCGTGGTTTTCCGTTCAACCAAGAAAAAATATCTGGGTTACACTAGCTAATCAAACGGGCCAAGGCCACCTTTGCTTATCTATATCCACTGCTGAGAATCTGTTTACAACATGCTTAGTTGGTCTGCCCTTAGGGGACTATGATTCGACAATGGTGGTAAAGAAGACCACCCCTGACCTAACCTTGTTTTTAAAAAATAACGAACACCTCTGCAGCTATGGATAAGTGGGACGGATGGATGACACACGGACCACAGGAGTTGTTGGAACCGCAGGAGTTGGGTATTTTAGGATGCATGACAGCCCCTACCTGTTTATATTTTAATTATACAGGACAGGACGATACCAGGTCACAGGATGTAAACCCCACGTTAGCCATTTTTCAGAATGCTACCAATTGGTGTAATTATACAACGAGCAACATCTCGCGCTCTACTATTGTCCCAATGAGACTCCCTAAAGGAATATTCTTGATTTGTGGTGATCGTGCATGGCACGGTGTTCCCTCCCGTTTGAGAGGTGGTCCTTACACATTGGGGCACCTAACATTGTTAACTCCCAACACTTCTATGATATTGAACCTTACCCCACGGCATAGAATAAGATGACAGATTTGAAAATATCAGGAAGAGTGCAATGACCAACTGGATTTTTGGACTGCGGACAAAACCATACTAACCTCTTTCCTTGCCCCTGGGGTCGCTGCTGCCCAAGGCTTAACCACTTTAAATAAATTGGGATGTTGGCTAGCGAAACAAACCAATGCTACTTCTGCAACACTCAGTGCTTTGTTAATGGAAACTGACTCAATAAGGCATGCGACATTGCAAAATAGGGCAGCTATCGACTTCCTACTTTTGGCCCAAGGGCACGGGTGTGAGGAGTTTGATGGCATGTGTTGTATGAATTTAACAGATACATCACAGTCGGTAACTCAACAATTACAAAAACTGAAGGACTTAACAGACAGGTTACAGACAAGTTCACTAAACCTCGAATCATAGCTGTCAAGTTTGGGCCTAAGTGGATGGTTACAAGACTTAATAAAAGGGGCAGTTGTTATAGTACTTGTTATCTTAATACTAATGCTTATTGTACCATGTTTATTGCATTGTCTACAAGGAATGGTTCAAAAGGTAGTAAAGAATGCTTGGCTAGCGAATAACTCCAACAAGTATCTTACACACCCAATGAATGAGCTTTGTTAGATAATCACGCTCAAAACAAAAAGGGGGAGAGGCTACCACATTACCCTAAGAACGTTTGAATAAAGCCTTATATGTGCTAAATTATTTGAGGAAGGAGAAAGGACCTTTTCAACTGCTAACCAGGGGACGAGGTTGACGGTGGTGGCTGTTTTACCCATGGTTTTACCCATGGTTTTACCCACTTTGCAGGTGCCTCGAAGTGGGTGAGGCCATGGGTGCGGCAGTCGCCATCGTCATCGTTGGACACATCATGACACTATCAGGTGTCATCGCAATCTGGATGCCACCTCAGTCAAAAGAAAAAGTAGGGGTAAATCACACTGAAATTTGCGGTATCATGAGATGAACGTGGAAAGCTTTTGAGGCAAAGTGTCCTCTAACTACAAATGCTTTGGTAAGATATAATATTGGTCTTCATACCCTTATACAAGTACCTTTTTTCTATCACTAGGAGTAGTTTATATCACTAGAAGTAGTACAGCTAGATTTGTTTTGCTTTGTAATATTCTGCTATTGACTTAAGCATAAGTTGATATGTGACTGCCGATTTATGAAAAAATGCCGTGTGAACAAAGCCTACGAACCAATAGACGGGAGGGCTGCGGCGCGTGCAGCACGTCTGGCCAGCGGGCGCATACGCCATAGGCTCCCTGTGTTAAAAGGTGACAACTGAGGTGAGTTCCGACACTCGCTGGCCACGTGTGTCGAAACTCGTTCCTCTGCAAATGTATAAATACCGGGATTTCCCAAAGGGCAGTGGGCCAGTGTACGGCAAGGCCACCGTTGCCTCCGTGGGGACGCCCACGTAAAGCTGGCACCTACCGACTGCTGGGCTGAGTTCGTGGCACAGGACGATACAAGAATGTACAGAGGGTCCATCTTTCTCACAGTCCTCGGGTTGCGAATGATCCATCAGGTTTTGTTTATACAAAAACAAAAAGGGGGAGATGTTTTGATCACTCTGCACGGCTCGACCTTAAGGAGAAGGAGCTGCAGCATTGAGAAGCTGGTAAACAGCTAGATATCTGCACGGCTCGGCCTTGAGAAGAGGGAGCTGTGGCATTGGGAAGCTGGTAAACAGCTGGACATCTGCAGGGCTCGGCCTTGAGGAGAAGGAGCTGTGGTAAACAGCTAAGAAGCAGCACTGTATAAGAAAAACAGGATGGAACCCGGACCACGTAGCAGTAACTGCAAGTAGGAGGAGTATGATAATGCAATCTTTAGGGCTAAGCCAATGATTGTAAGACAAGTATGCATAAGGTAGAACTTAGTGTATAAATATGTGTAAGGTTTTGCAATAAAGTTGAAGCTTGCCTTATCACTCATATTGAGTCGACTGCTTGCCTTCCCTCGCTTGTCGCAATTTATAATAGGGGATGGTATTAAAGGGATGTATTCAGGATCATAGATGTGGATCCTCTTAACACGCATGGTTACAGCTCTAGTTATCATAGATTTCACACGTGACAATCAAATACGGACAATAACAATAACAATTATGATAAACATTAATACATACTGGGTTAGACTATGATCCCATCCACTAACTTTTAATCTGAGCCAACTGAAAATATTTTAAATCCACCTCGTTCATTGCCAGTTGCTTGGTTTCATCTTCTCATTGAGCTCATGGGTTTGGTCCACAGTTTTTTGCATTTCATCTCTAGCTTGATGCAGAGTAGCGGACACATTTGGAATTGACAGCAGGTTTTGCCAGGATAGGTGTTATTCAGCCATCCACAAACGCTGTTCTCCTTTAGTAGTACCATATTCAATGCTAATTGATTTTCTAAAGTCATCTGTGAGGCTGCTCGTGGGTACAAGCTGGGTGTTGCTTAGCCTTGCTGGCTGGCTGCATACAATTAGCTAGAGTCTCTCCTTGCCATGGTAGATTTTCTAGATATAATCAATTTTCAATTATCACAGCCGAAGAAGTCCAAAACAATCCCATTGCTAAGCTTACTCTCATCCCTGCTGTATAATAGCTTGGCCGTGACACGGAGGGCAATACATTTCTCTTTGTTCTGTACCCTCTTGGTTTCATTAATGACTACAGTGAATGACTCCTGAGTATGATTAAAAGCTATTATGGGAGATAAACTTGTGGAATTCCTAAAGTGCATTCTAACCCATCCCAATAGGGTTGACTGTAATCTGATATCTCTTCATTAGAACATACCCATACGGTCTCAAGCAGTGCAGGATACATTAGAGTGGTACTTGTGCTCTTTACTACTGGCTCATGAGTCTTGCATCCGTTTTTTATAATGTTGGGAAGGAATCCTACATTTACTAGCCATGTGTTTAGAGGATTCTATCTGACATGCTGTCTGTAAGCTAGGGATTGGAGCACTGTAATTGTGGCACAGGCATATACTTCTTAAGGCGTGATGGAGGTCTGAGGCAAACGGTATCCATAGATAATCATCCATATTGTAACAATTTATCTTGTTTATACAATTCCATAGCCTGTCTGGTTCCAATGACATGGTATAATGGGGTCTCTTCACCCATTGTTTAAAACGTCTTTTATGATCAGGGGTGGTCCATATGCAAGAAACATTACTAGATTGTGGGCCACATGCAGATCCATACTTAGAGGTGTGAAATATGTTCATCTGATTCGTGTGATGAAGTGTAATCTTCTGGACTTTTATGGATTTCTCCTGCACCATAAAAAGGGGTATTTTACAGGAGAAGGTTAAACTACTTGGCTCGTATATCAGCTCAAACCAGTTTGACCACTGACCGCATAGTATTGTGTAAAGAAAGTGCATGCATAAGGTTTGGGGTCATCCTGGGGGCACGCCGAGGAAGATTCGAGAAGACTCTAGCAGGAAAAGAGGGCATGCGCCGAAGAAGACACGCCTGTTCATGAATATGTATTAACGGACAGGTTATAAACCAGGAACAGGAGCTGAACCGCGTGCGTCTTGGTGGAGCAGAGACTCCCGGCGCACCCAGCGCTGTTTGCTTGCCTCTATTCGCTTAATAAATTGTAAATTTGAATTGGAATCGTGTTTGGGACGAAATCATTTATAACAATTGGGGGCTCGTCCGGGATGGTCTTGGTTCCTGAATTCTGACTTGATCTAGGAGGGGCGCCCCACCTTTTGGTGGCTCCTGATCGGGTCGGGTCGGGACTAACGCCATCCTGAACCTGAATAGGGGCAAGCAAAGAATTTGATTTTTTATGAGCTCCCTTGCCGGCTGCAGCAGTTTATTTTGCCCGTAATTCTGCGCGCGAAGATCCGAACGAAGACGACGGAGTCGTAAGTATTTAAGGTGTATACCGTTCGGTTGGGTAGGATTCGGTTGCCTGTGTGTGTAAGAGTGTGACTGAGACGGAACCTCGTTCCGAAGCGATTGTGGAGGTCTTCTAACCGCGGTTCCAATCTCCCGCGAGGGACTTGGCCGGTGAAGGACCGAAGTGATTCTTATAGGATTCGTGGGTGGGTGATAGGTCCTAAACCCCCTGCAAGACACTCTTACTGGTAGCCAAGGGCTGTAGGAATTGCCACAGTAAAAATTCCTAGATGGGTCAGACGAAATCGAGACCCCAGGACCACAAGAAAGGGAGCGAATTACTAGAAATACCTCCGGAGAGTCCATTAGGAATAATGATTGAAAATTGGAATGATAGGGGCCCCAGAAAAGGAAAAAGTAAATAAAAATTAGTTCAATATTGTATGGTAGAATGGCCAAAAGAACGTTTGAGACCACATGTCTTTTGGCCCAGTTTTGGATCTTTTGAAGACTGGGTCTGCCAGGCCTTAAATATATATGTTAATTCAAAGGAACCTTTTAGTCAGGAGGAAAGTGATTATGCAGGATTATGGGACAGAACTTTACATTCTTTTCCAGCCTCAATACTTACATTAAAAACAGATGAAAAGTTTGAGGAAGAAGAAGAGGGGAAAAGTGAAAAGGAAAAAGATGATAAATGGGAGCCACTGGATAACCTACCGCCTCCATGTTCTAATAATCCATCTCCGGCGGCGGCTCCCCCTCCGGTGGCCGTAGTACCTCTCTCTGTACCACCGTTGCCCCTATCTCCACCACCAACAGCACCGGAATTAGATCGACCTCCGGCTGCATGTACGAGAAGTAGGACTGCTGTATCTGAGGGAGCTTCTCTATATCCCTTACGAGAAGTACCCCTCGGAGGCAATCAGGGAGGCATGGGGTTTGTGGCAGTCCCGTTAAATACCACAGACGTGAGAAATTTCCAGAAAGAAATGGGGACCCTATTAGATGATCCCCTCGGAGTAGCTGAAAAATTGGACCAATTCCTAGGCCCCAATACTTATACCTGGGAAGAAATACAGTCCATTTTAGGGATCCTATTCACTGTTGAGGAAAGGGGAATGATTAGACAAGCTGGAATGAGAATTTGGGAAAGACAGAGTCAGGCAGGACCCCCGGGAGATCAGAAGTGGCCAAATGTGGATCCCCACTGGGATCATCAACAACCCCCAGGAAGACAAAATATGAGGGATTTGAGAACGTTAATCATACAGGGAATAAGGGCAGCGGTTCCCCGAGGGCAAAACATTACTAAAGCATTTAATGAACAACAAGGGAAAGACGAATCTCCAACAGAATGGTTGGAGAGGTTGAGGAAAAACCTACCAATGTATTCTGGAATTGATCCGAATACAGTGGCTGGGACCGCACTCCTTAGAACACAATTTGTAGCTAAATCCTGGGGGGATATAAGAAGGAAATTAGAAAAATTGGAGGATTGGCAAGAAAGAGGATTAGAGGAGTTACTTAGAGAAGCCCAGAAAGTCTATGTTAGGAGGGACGAAGAAAAACAAAAAGCAAAAGCAAAAATTTTTGTAGCAGCAGTAAGGGGAAGTCAGAAAAATAAGACGACTCCTGGAGAGAAAAGGGAAAAAAGAATAGAGCAGACACCCCGGGGACAGCCTTATCGAGGAAGATTTACAATTCCCGTCTGTTACTACTGTAACAAGAGGGGACATGTTCAGAAGAACTGCCGTCAGCGGGAACAAGATGAGAAGATGTTCAAAGAAGATTAGGGGTGTTGGGGGCTCTATCTTCTGGGGACTTCAACATCAACAGAGCCCTTGATAAAATTATTAATTGGTCCCCATAAAGAGGAAGTTTTATTTTTAGTGGATACAGGGGCCGAAAAGTCAACCATTCAAAAACTTCCAAAAGGAATAGAAAAAGGGAAGAGTTACGTGTCAGTAGCAGGAGCAAAAGGAGAGCCTTTTAAAGTAAATATATTGAAAGATGTAGAAGTAGAAACAGAAAAGAAAATTTGTCTTAATGATTTACTTTTGCTCCCTGAAGCGGAATACAATTTATTAGGAAGGGATTTGATTTTGAAGTTAAACTTGAGCATTCAGAGTCAAGGGGACAAATTGCAGATTAAATTATACACTTTAACACAAGAGGATGAAGAAGCTATTAACCTCTCAGTGTGGTATAAGGAAGGGGAAACTGGAAAGACAAAATGAACCCCATAAGCGTTCAAATAATAGATCCGCACCGCCCAATTAGAATCAAGCTATACCCTATACCTATGGAGGGTCGAAAAGGATTAAAACCTGTAGTTGACAGACTTTTGGAAAAAGGAACCCTAGAACCATGTATGTCACCTCGTAACACGCCCATTCTTCCCGTAAAAAAGCCGGACGGGTCATACAGGATGGTGCAGGACTTAAGAGCTGTAAATCAGCGAAAAATCACTAAATTCCCTGTGGTGGCAAATCCTTATACTTTATTGAGTCATATATCTCCCAAACATACTTGGTATAGTGTAATAGATTTGAAAGATGCTTTTTGGGCCTGTCCTCTGGATGAGGCATCCAGAGATTATTTTGCCTTTGAGTGGGAGGACCCCGAAACAGGACAAAAACAACAATTAAGATGGACTGTGTTACCACAAGGGTTTACGGAGTCACCAAATCTATTTGGACAAACTTTAGAAACAATTCTACAAGATTTCACAATACCTAAGGAGGTAAAATTATTGCAATATGTGGACGATTCATTAGTAGCAGGAGAAACTGAAGAGGGGATCCGAAAAACCACCATTAAATTGTTAAATTTTCCAGGGGAAAAGGGATTAAAGGTGTCCCGATCAAAGCTACAGTTTGTAGAACAAGAAGTAAAATATTTAGGACATTGGCTGAGTAAGGGAAGGAAGAAGTTAGATCCTGATAGGGTATCTGGGATTCTATCCTTAAGACCCCCACAGACTAAAACGGAAATTAGGCAAATACTGGGATTAGTAGGATATTGTAGACCATGGCTTGAAAATTATAGTGATAAAGTAAAATTCTTATATGAAAAATTAACTAATAACCAACTTAAGTGGTTTATTGAAGATGATCAGAGATTTGAGGAAGTAAAAAGGGCATTAATACAAGCACCTGTATTGAGCCTCCCAGATCTAGAAAAACCTTTCTATCTCTTTGTGAATACATCAAGCCAGACAGCATATGGAGTTCTTACTCAAGACTGGGCAGGAATCCAAAAAACCCATGGGGCATTGTTCTAAGTTACTTGATCCAGTAAGCAGAGCATGGCCTGCTTGTCTCCAAGCTTTGGTTGCTACAGCATTATTAATAGAGGAAGTTAGGAAGATTACCTTTAGTGCTCCTTTAAAAGTGTATACCCCACACAATGTCAGAAATGTTTTACAACAAGAAGCGGAAAAATGGTTAACGGACAGCCGGACCCTAAAGTATGAAGCAATACTAATAGACTCCCCTGACTTAGAACTGAGGGTGACTTCTGCTCAGAGTCCAGCACAATTTTTGTTTGGAGAACCATCAGAGGAATTACAACATAACTGTTTAGAGGTAATTGAGACCCAGACTAAGGTGAGACCAGATCTAAGAGATGCTGAGTTGTAAAATGGAGAAGCGCTGTTTATAGATGGCTCCTCCCGAGTGGTAGAAGGGAAGAGAAAATCGGGATATGCAATAATTAATAAGGACTTAGAAATTGTGGAATCAGGACCTCTGAGTCCATCATGGTCAGCTCAGGCTTGTGAGCTGTATGCCCTATGTAGGGCCCTGGAATTATTAAAAGGAAGAAGCGGGACTGTATTTACAGATTCTAAATACGCATATGGGGTGGTCCACACTTTTGGAAAAATTTGGGAAGAAAGAGGTTGGATTAATACTCACGGGAGGAATTTAATACATCAAGAATTAATAGGAAAGATTTTGAAGGCGTTAAGAGAACCAAAGGAGATAGCAGTGGTACATGTGAGGGGAGACCAAAAGGGACTTTTGGTGATTACCAAATTAGAGGAAATAACTTAGCAGCTAAAGAGGCCCAGGAAGCAGCCTTGAGGACTAAAGTTGCCAAAATTAATGTCATACAAACAAAGGAGGACACCAGCAAAGAAGGACGAGAGGAAAGAGAGAAGGAGTTTACCCCAGAAGGACAAACAAAATTGAAGAAAATAGGAGCTAAATTAGAACAAGGAAAATGGGCACTGCCCGATGGGCGAGAAATGCTGCCAAAAGCCTACACCAGGCGATTATTAGAACGTTTGCATGCACAAACACATTGGGGTACAAAAGCGTTAAGTGATCATTTTCTTAAACAATTTGGTTGTATTGGAATTTTTGAAATAGCAAAGCAAATTACACAAGGTTGCTTAACCTGTCAAAAGGTAAATAAGACAGTGTTTCGACAAGCAGCCACGGGAGGGAGAAAAACAGCTTACAGACCTTTTGAGAAAGTACAAGTCGATTTCACTGAATTGCCTAAGGTAGGGAGGATAAAATATTTATTGGTAATAGTAGATCATTTAACACAGTGGGTAGAAGCGTACCCTGTAGCACGAGCTATGGCACAGATGGTGGTAAAAATTTTATTAGAACATTTGATACCTAGATATGGGATAATCCAGTACATTGATTCTGACCAGGGCACACACATTACTTCTAAAATAATAAAACTATTATGTCAATCATTAGGTATTCAGTGGGAATACCACACTCTGTGGCACCCACAAAGCTCGGGGAAGGTAGAAAGAATGAATCAAACAATAAAACAACAATTGGCTAAATTAATGATTGAGACACAAATGCCCTGGACGAAACGTTTACCATTGGCACTTAACGAAAACATACAGTGAGACTGGAATATCGCCATATGAAATGTTCTATGGCATGCCTTATTTTCAAGGAATGCCTCTGGGGAACAATGTAATTGAGGATCATAGTATCCAACAAGATATAATTACCATTGGAAAAAGATTAAAAGAATGAAGAGAGATTGGGATGGTGGCCCAAACACCACCTTTAGGATTTGCAATTCATCAGTTAGAACCAGGAGATAAAATTCTGATAAAAACATGGAAAGAAGGAAACCTATCTCCCCTCTGGGAAGGACCTTTCCTTGTTTTATTCACTACAGAAACAGCTGTGAGAACTGCTGAAAAAGGATGGACACATGTGTCGCGAGTGAAAGGTCCAGGGAAGGAGTGGAAGGTCACATCTGACTAAATTGCTGTGGGAATTTTATTGCGGCTACTCCTGTAATAGAAACAGGAGTGAAACATGAAATTCCCACAGTTGCTAAAAATCTACTTGTAAATCTTGCTGAAAACATTGCTAAGTCATTGAATATAACTAATTGTTACGTTTGTGGTGGAACAAATCAAGGTGAACGATGGCCATGGGAAGCTATGGAGAGCAATATAAGTAATCCCCAAGTTTGGAAAACAATGGGAAAGGGTAATAGGAAACAACAATGGGTACTCCAAACGAGTATCATCGGAAGGAGTTGTTGGCAAAAGAAGAACAGGAAAAAGGAGCTGGAACTAGAATTTGTCCTTGGTGTAGAAGGTGGTGTTTATTTGTAAGAACTGCAGGCTAACTGGCAGTTTTCTGTAGCCATAAAGCCTTGCAAATAAAGAGGATCGCCAGGCTCGGGCAAGTGCTCAGGTCTGGACAAACCACTGATCTAGCAAAGCTCTGGCCTTCACAAGCAGTGCTCAATTAATTTGGGTACTAAGAAAGCACCCCCTTAAAGGAAGGAAGAGGGCAAGACCGGAGGGGAACTGGTGTTGCGGCTTAAAAAGGGTCTGCCAAGGGCTGCAACCCCTTTGGGCTGTGACCGCCGACCACTATGGCCCTGACCGGACCTCTTCTAGTTCTACTTGGGGTGAGTTCCTTGACTCTGACTACGGCAAATAACTGTAGTCAATATTGGAACAAGTCCAGCTGGGGTTTACCCCAGAAAAATGGGAAAACTGAGGACCTTTTCTAATTGTACAGCCCGTACGTGTAATCAACAATAAAACCTAGTTTTTTCCTGTTACCCATAAATTAGGGAGAGCGACTAGGAGTCCAGGTGTATAACGAATGGCCTCCTGAGAGATAAACTTGGAATGGAATCAATCTAGGAGGATTTTGGGGAGATTTTATGGGTGGTGATTGGCTTACTAAAATCGGGATAGTTGTATTGGGGATATGTGGGGAATTGTTACTAGATTAATCTACTCGGTTATACAAGGAATGCAGATATCTGCAGTACTCAATTGGAAACGAAAACACGAATCAATACTATAAAGAAAAAGATGGGGGATTGTGAAATATGTTCATCTGATTCGTGTGATGAAGTGTAACCTTCTGGACTTTTATGGATTTCTCCTGCACCATAAAAAGGGGTATTTTACAGGAGAAAGTTAAACTACTTGGCTGGTATATCAGCTCAAACCAGTTTGACCACTGACCGCATAGTATTGTGTAAAGAAAGTGCATGCATACGGTTTGGGGTCATCCTGGGGGCACGCCGAGGAAGATTCAAGAAGACTCTAGCAGGAGAAGAGGGTACGCTCTGAAGAAGACACGCCTGTTCATTAATATGTATTAGCAGACACGCCTATTCATGAAAATGTATTAGCGAACAGGATCACGCTGAGGAAGATTCGAGAAGATCCTAGAAGGAGAAGAGGGCATGTGCCAAAGAAGACACGCCTGTTCATGAATATGTATTAACGGACAGGATATAAACCAGGAACAGGAACTGTACTGCGTGCGTCTTGCTGGAGCGGAGACTCCCGGCGCACCCAGCGCTGTTTGCTTGCCTCTATTCGCTTAATAAATTGTACATTTGAATTGGAATCCTGTTTGGGACTAAATCATTTATAACACAGATAATTAATCAGACTGAAATTAGCGGTATCATTAGAGGAACATGGAAAGCTTTTAGGGCAAAGCACTCTATAACTACAAATCCCTTGGTGAGATATAATAAAGGTTATCATAGCTTTGTACGGGCGCTTTTCCCATCACGAGGAGTAGTACAGCTATGTGAAATATGTTCATCTGATTCGTGTGATGAAGTGTAACCTTCTGTCCTACGTATCCTTGTATGTCCGCAAGCCTAAGTCTAGCAGAGTGGTTAATGTATATAATGTAATACATTGTAAACTTCAATTGGAATCCTGTTTGGGACTCAGACGTTTATCTCAGCTAGAAAAAGCAATAGTTAGCTTGTCGGCAGAAATGGAAATTATCGCCAATTATCGTATACATACGGAGGGGTTAACAGATGGAATTTTGGCCTGTGAGAAAACTGCAGTTAGAATATCAGAAAATGGACGGCTGGGAAAGAAACAGATACTATGCTGGGTGAGAGAAAACAGCCCAAGAGATAAGAAAGTTGATCAAGGTTAGGGGAGGATGGGGAAGACATGCAGTAACGGAGGAATATAAAGCACAATTCACAATTTTGTTTGCCTTGTAACATTCTGCTATTGGCTTGAGCATGGTTGATATGTGACTGCTGGATTATGGTAATATGCCGCGTGAACAAAGCCTACGAACCAACAGACAGGGTGGCTGGGGCACGTGCAGCACGTCTGGCCAGCGGGCGCGTATGCCATAGGCTCTCTGTGTTGAAAGGTGGCAACCAAGGCGTGTTCTGACACTCGCTGGCCACGTGTGTCGAAACTCGTTCCTCTGCAAATGTATAAATACCGGGATTTCCCAAAGGGCAGTGGGCCGGTGTACGGCAAGGCCACCGTTGCCTCCGTGGGGACGCCCACGTAAAGCTGGCACCTACCGACTGCTGGGCTGAGTTCGTGGTGCAGGACGATAGAAGAGTGTACAGATGGTCCATCTTCCTCACAGTCCTCGGGTTGCGAATGAACCATCAGGTTTTGTTTATAGATAAACAAAAAGGGGTTGATATTGGGATCACCCTGCATGGCTCGACCTTAAGGAGAAGGAGCTGTGGCATTGAGAAGCTGGTAAACAGCCGGACACCTGCAGGGCTCAACCTTGAAGAGAAGGAGCTGTGGTAAACAACTAAGAAGAAGCAAAGGAGCGCGTGGACATACAGAGGCGACCAATCCTGCCTCTGTGAGAGTCGCGTGGACTTAAAGCAATAGCCAACCGGGTAGCACTTTTAGGTGCGTGAACGGGCTGTATTTGTATAAAAAGCACGCTACGCTAACAATAAAGATCTTTGGCCTGAAGCCCTGCCACAGTCCGTGCCCTATTACTCCACACTCCTGAGCAATTTTTTCTCCAGGCTTAACGGTCCCAGACCTCTCAGCCTTCCGTCCTATGGAAGATGCTGCGGTCCCTTAAATCAGCTTTGTGGCCCTTTGATAGCCTTGCTTTAGCAGGTCAACAACTTTCTTGCACTGGGGAGCCCAGCACTGGACACAGCACTCCAGATGTGGCCCACCGGTGCTCAGTGGAGGAGAAGGTTAACTTCCCTCCATCTGCCGGCAATGCTTTTCCTAATGCAGCCCAGGAGGCTGCTGGCCTTTGCTGCGAGGCTGCCTGGCTGGCTCATGCTCAGCTGCTTGCCCTCCAGGACCCTAAGGTACTTCTCTGCAGAGCTGCTATCTAGCCAGTCAGCCCCCAGCATGATGTCCACAGTGTGGCTGGATGACAGGCTGTCCTCCCCCGGGGACTTTCTCAGCAGCAGCTTGTCCTTCTTGGAGATCGGCTTCACCTCTGTCACAGGCCCCACTCATTGCTGCAAGAGTCACCTGGGACAACAAACCCCTCTCCTGCCAGGGCTGCACAGCCCAAGGCCGTTTTCTGTCTGGTCTTGGGGACTGCAGCTTTTGCTCTCGTTGTGAGAACCTCCTTCATCATTATGTTGCCTGCTGCCATCCACTCCAGCACACATCGGCTGTGAAGCCTTTCCACACAAAGAGGGCCAATCTTTTGGTATCAGGTGTCCATGTGACAAATCTGCCCTTGGCCCTGGTGCCACATCTGAGGTGCTACAGGCCTAATGTGCACCAAAGCCCACAGCCTGGAGCACAGACAGCAGGAGGACAACATGCCATCGCAAAGCTGTGACGTTAGGGGAGCAAGAGCCAAGATGGAAAAGGACAGCTCCCACAGCTTTTGTGACTGACGGAGATACAACATCTTTAGGCGAGACTAACAGGGAAGGCGAGAAGTGGAGGATGCCCTGCTTGCTACCAGAGCAGGTCAGATGTGTGGATGTTCTCTATGGGACATGCAACAGGATGTTGCGTGTGGGTCAGCTTCTAACTGTGCCACCCAGTCTGAGGCTCACCTGGACCTTGTACTCCCAAAAGAGGAAAAGTTGGTCAGGGATGGGAAGACCAGTTTCAGCCTTGGTTGTAGTCACCATGAAACTGTGGTCTCCCAGATCTGCACAGAAGCGGGGAAGGAGAGTAGCCGAGCACAGACCCTGCACATGCGGGAATGAGAACTTGGCCTACTGAGGGCACTGGCAGGTGGGATCCCATGGGGGCAGTGTCAGGGCCCTGAGAGCATCCACAGGCCTTCAGGACCCTAATCAGCCTCACCTGGGGCCTCCATCCACACCTCTGTCCATGGGCCCAGGAGACCATTGAAGACCAGGCCTGAGTTTCAGCCCCAGCTTGATCGATGCTCTAGGTGTACTGGTCTCCAGACACAGCCTTGCCTGTGCATCGACCTTGTTCACTTGTACGTGAAGAGTCACTTCCCAGCTTGATTCTTTATGGGGTGTACAATGGATGACACTGTGGCCCTCCAAGTGCCAGAGCCCAGGTGAGTCACAGAGGCCTAGGGCCTTTCTCCTTCCTTTCTTCCCATCACTTGATCAGCTTTTGGGAGGAGAGGAAGGAAAAGCAGATGAGGTTTCTGGGTGCCAATGACTGAAAGGATGGAGCAGAGCCATCACATGTGAAATGATCTAAAGCCTAGGCTAGTTCAAAACTGTTATCTTCTGTTCCTATATCTGAGGCCTTCTATCTTCAGGAAGAACCTGGAAGCTCCGAGATCCCTCCATCTTGCCCTCTTTTAGCAATTCAGTTGACAGTACCCACGTCAGAGGCTTTCCTTCAGTTCTGTTTACAGTGTAAAGCACCCCATGGTCTGGAGATATGGCAGGATAGTTGCATAAGGATCCCACTCCTTTGGACAAGAAGATGGATGTTCCCGGGAGGATGGATGTTCTCAGGGGGCATGACGTACCAATAGCTGTGTTCAGGGAGCTGGTCAAAGGCCTTGTCTCCATTTCTGTAACGGCGGCACAGATGCCTGGTTCATGTGTAAACTCTTTCTCCGGATTCTGGCATTTAGCGAGCAAGCTGGTCTGACCTCAGAGCTGGCCCTGCTTGGAGCCAGTGCAACACCAGAGACCTCCTGACCCTCCTTCCACCCTGAATTGTCCTGTGATGTAGAGACCCTCTCCTCCAGCTTAGTCTCTTCTCATATGACATGTGGCAAGGCACAGGCCTGTTGGGAAAGAGACTGCTGCGAGGGGGTCTCTAGTCCAGCCTCCAGGCTGGCCGTGACTTTGCGGCGCTGAAACTTGAAGAGCTCCAAAGGTGGAGATCATGGCAACGCTCCTCCTAGTCCATTTTATTTTTCCTGAGGTTCAGCCTAAAGCTCCCAAGAGGCAGCTTGTGGCTGTTCCTTCTGTCGTATCAATGGTGACTGCAGAAAACAGGTTGGCTCCGTTATCCCTCCAGGCAGGTGCAGGCTCTTGCTAGGTAAACCCGTGCCTCCACTTCAGCAGGCTACAGACACCCAGCTCCCTCAGACTCTCCCCACAGCTCATCCTTTAGGCCCTTCACTTCAAGTTGGCAGACCTCCTCCAGACACTCCACTCTCCTTTCGAAATGTGAGAACCACTGACTCATATGGCATTGTCACAGTTCCCAGATACTTCAGCTCAGGACACTCCTTAGTCAGTCAGGTCCCTGTCCATGCTGCTGCATGGAGTTGTTTCTGAGCTTTTCCTTCAAAACCTTGAGGTTTCTGCTGGCCAAATCCCAGGTGTGCCAAGGTCCCTCTGGACTGAACCTCCAACAGTCCAGCTTTTAAAGTATGCGTGCCAACGGCCATCCTGAGTCGTGGTGCCTCTAACAAGATCAGAACTTAAGTAGCTGCAGGACACTACAGAGAATAAAAGAGTACTAGCGTTAAGTTGAGTTGCAATGCGAGGTAGAAAGCACCACAGTAACCACCGCAGAGACACCAAAGGAGGGTTCAAAGTGAGCAAATGCAGGGCCACTGGATAAACAGTGAAAAGTCCTTGGCTTTTTGCATGGGTGGGGATAAGGATGGTTAAAGAGCAGGACTTGAGAGGTGGGAAAAGAATGAAAAGGGAATGAATGGTGAAGCAAAGGAAATAACCAGGGCTGTTTGGGGATACCTGTGAAGCAGTCCTGCATCTGAGCAACACTGCCTGGAGGAGGAGAAGACAACTTCAGCTGATCTGACTATGCCAGCATCTGACTTACTTCCATGGTCACGGGGAACCTGACAGCTTTCCCTACTGTCATCAAGGGCACACCTAGAGAGGAAGGAACCACAGCATCATTTAGTTTTCCACTCTCCTGAATGGGACCTCAGTAGGTCTCCAGTCCAACCTCATGCTCACAGCAGAATCGGCTACGGAGTCAGACCACTTTGCTCAAGGCTTTGCCACATGGGGGCTGGAAAATGTCCAAGGACAAAGACAGGAAAACATCTCTGGGAAACCTGCTTCAATGTTTGGATGCCCTTATGGAGAGAAAGATTGTCCCTATCTCCAGCCTCAACATTCCTTATTTCAACATTTGACTATCGTCTATTATCGTCCTGCCAAGCACCACGGTGACAAGACTGGCTCCATCTTCCTGAAAACCTCCCTGCAGGGACTGGCTGGCTGCTATGAGGTTCCCCAGACCTTCCCTTTCCCAGGCCGAAGGCAGCCCTTTCCCTCAGTTTCTGCTCCCCAGGCAAGTGCTGCAGCCCCTGCGCATCTTGGCAGCCTCCCACTGAAGTCACTCCCAGTTGTCAACGTCTTCCTTGATGTGGTGGATTGACTCTGGCCAATAGCCCGGCAGCCACGCAGCCGCTCACTCTTTCCCCCCCTTCCCCACTGGGACAGGAGAGAGAACAGGAAGAAATAAAGCACGGAAAGTTGTGGGTCAAGATAAAGACAGCTTAGCAGGTGAAAGAAAGAGATTTTTTAAAAATCAACAAGCAATAATAATAACAAGCAACGCAAAGGCAACCACTCACCACCTCCCACAAGCAAAATTGATGCCCAGCCAGTCTCCACACAGAAGACTCTTTGAATGAAAAAACGTTAATGGAGAAGCCGCTGCCTGAGCATTCACACACCAATCAAGGAGTTGCACACACACCACCCGAGACTTTAACTGCTGGGTCTGGAGTCCCTTTGCAGCAGGAGACTCCAGTGAGCCGACGTTTGCGCCTTTTGACTCTACACACACACACACACACACACACACACAGAGTCTCTCTTGGGTGCTTTCTCTTCCCTCAGGCTCAACCCTAGGTTTCCTGAAGCAGAATCTCTGACATGACGTATACCAGTTGAATTTATTAAGCGGTACAGTGGTGAAGAACAGCTTGAGCTGAGTGCCTCTGGAGACGGACCCCGAACCAGAGACTCTCTGGACAATTATACCCTTACAGTCTAAGCTCCCCTCCCCTTGTGAGACAGTTTAGTCCAGTTGGAGTATTTGGGTCTGGGGTCTCCTTTTTCCTCATTGGATCCTTTCACTGTCTCCAAGCGGGCCGTTCTTTTTCTTTTCTCGATGAGGCAACCTCTGCTGATGGATGTGGCTATCTTATCTTTCTAATTTACACCAGTTTCAGGGCCTTCCCTCACGCGACTAAGAGTTCAGTAGAACTTCATCAGTAGCTAGGTGGAAGTTCACCGCTTATGAAGGTCTAAGGCCTTTTACTAATGCTATGCAAGGGATTCCATGTGAACTAGGAAGTGATTCCTGTAACAAAAAAATTCTAGTTCCTTCTTCCTCTGTCCCAGCTTTTATTGCTCAGCACAACGTCGTACGTTAGAGAATATCCCTTTGGTCAGTTGGGGTCAGCTGTTCTTGCCCATCTGCAGCCTACTCACTGGGAGGGAGCAGAGAAGGCCTTGACACAGTGCAAACACTGCTCAGCAATAGCCAGAACACTGGTGTGTTATCAACACTGTTTAAGGCACAAATGCAAAACATAGCACCACACAGGCTGCTATGAAGGAAGGTAACCCCATCCCAGCCAGATCAGTACACCTGAACTGGGGCCCTAAAACTGGATATAATTGGTTACAGGTGGTCTAACAAGCAATGAGCATGGGGAGACAACCACTTCCCTCACTCTTTTGGCGAGGCTCCTCTTTATACACTTCAGGACACTGCTGGCTGCCTTTGCTGCCAGGCCACACTGGATCAAGTGGTTAATGTCTTTTGTAGTTAATAATTCTAATCTTTCATATATTTTCACCTGTGCTGATACAATGACCATTTCTGAAGTAATGTTTTCAGCAGACTGTCTAGACAAAGGCCCTTTCCATTGTTCTCCTTCCCTTACTCTTTGTTCATTCAGATACTTCCCACCCACACTGCTGCTTTGAGCTTCAGGGACTAAAAGCCTGCCTGTCTTTCAGTAGTATAACGGTATCTTTAGCCAACTCTTTTAATTGTATCTACCTTTATCTATCTATCTATCTAAAACATTTCTCGTAAGATCATCCCTTGTAGAAAGGCGACCTCATTAGAGGCAGCTTGTACTTAGTATATGGTTGAGGAGTGTTTTATTGCTTAAGACACTTGATCGTGCTTTACTTTGCTTTGCTTGCAAATGGGAAACATCCTTCTGTGCCTGTGTGCAGCCAGTCCTCTAAGGAAAGTGGGTGGGAGATGGTGCAATGGAGCTCTAACATTCAGCTCCCAGAGTTCAGAGAAGTCTGATGAAGGGAAAGTGATGTAAATCCCAGGTGGCCAACGACAGGTGGGGAGTCTGGGGAGGTGAGGAGCAAGGTTGTCCACCCAGTGTCAGATCTCAAGGGACTGCTTTTCCTACCTGTCCAGACCTCCTCAGGAGATGCTCCTGACACTCAGGATCCATATCAGTTGGATAATGCTTCTATCACTTCTTTAAACTGAAATTAACAAAATACCGCCTTTAAAATTAAAAATAACTTTATTAGGTGCACTTTGAAATCTTCCTTCTTAACCATGCTATGAAACAACTCAGATTAGCTATACGAGTCTTGCAGACGTGGAGAACGTTACAGGAAGAGGCATGACTTGTTAGGGCTTTCTGTGTTTTAAGGAGCCCCATGGTGTATTTGGGGCTCAGTCCGTGAACCTCAGATACTGGGAGAAGACTGAACAAACCTCTCAAGAAGTCAAAGCCAGAAGCAAACCCCAAAATACCTTGAAGCATTAATGGGACTTAATGAGACCCATTACTGCCAAAGGCTCCTCATTGACTCATTAGAGCAGATACTTGGAGACGGTGACTGCAGGTAGGCAAGGGCACTGCACAGGTGGCTGTAATGCTGAGAAAACCCTTGGTTCGTTTTATGAAGCAGGCAAGGCCAAACCCTGAGCCCAGGTCCTGGGAAGGCAGTTTCTGAGAAGAGAAGAATAAAGTTTTGTCTCACTGGCCCTGGTGGTAGAGACAGCTGCTATAGTCAAGACGACAAAGACCTCAGTCCTTTTGGACCTCTCGGTCTTGCTAGAACCCTTGGCCATCTCTATGCAGGCTGCCCTACACTGTCCCATGCCTCACCTCTTTCCCTTCAGCTTGCTGACAGCCATCTTGCTTTCCCACCTAGCTCTCACCCTGGCATTTCTATGCCTTCACTGATGGCTCTCCACCCTCACCAGCTGCTCCTTGAAACACAAAGCCATGGGATAATCCAGACTCCCTCTGGGTGATCTCTTGCAGCACAAGACTACCCTCTCAGTGAGGATTATTTTTTCTCACATCCAGACAGAACCTTCCCAGCTGTAATTTGTGGAGGTTTCTTGCTCTTCCCGCTACTAAGAAAAGCTCCATTGTCCCTGAAACTGTGAGGAATGAGCGATTTGTGTAAAGAAAATCTAGTGAATATAAGCTTGAAGCAAATGTCATTTATATTGAAATAAAGGAATATATGTAGGGCATGACCATAAGCAGGGGAGTGGTAGTCTTTATGTAACTTCCTGATAAGTATAGTTTGGGTAACTCCCTTGATATGTGTAACTTATGTAGCCTCCTGATATGTAAGTTAGTTCCTGATATACTAGTGCAAACCAGTGTTGTAAATAACCGCAGAAATGTCAAGAAAATGTATAGCCAAATAAGGTAGCATAATATAAGTAGAATAACGGAGCACCTGCACAGGTGAGGTCACGTACAGTGCACTGACGAAGAGGAGCATCTTCCTCCCAACGACCACCGGACGACCACCTAGAAAAAGATGAAGCATGCGCAGACCGGGGAAGTGGTGACGTACTTAAAGAAAGAGTCATCTTCCAAGAAAAAGGCGGAGAAAGGCAAGAAACGAAGCCTAGAGAAGTATAAAGGAAGGAATTGTAAGAAGTGAAGGTGTGCGTCTTGGTGGAGCGGAGACTCCCGACGCACCCAGCGCTGTTTGCTTGCCTCTATTTGTTTAATAAATTGCAAACTTAAATTGGAATCCTGTTTGGGACTAAATCATTTATCACAACTGGGGACTCGTCCGGGATGGTCTTGGTTCCTGAATTCTGACTTGATCTAGGAGGGGCGCCCCACCATTTGGTGGCTCCTGATCGGGTCGGGTCGGGACTAACACCATCCTGAACCCAAATAGGGGCAAGCAAAGAATTTGATTTTTTATGAGCTCCCTTGCCGGCTGCAGCAGTTTATTTTGCCCGTAATTCTGCGCGCGAAGATCCGAACGAAGACGACGGGGTTGTAAGTATTTAAGGTGTATACCGTTCGGTTGGGTGGGATTCGGTTGCCTGTGTGTGTAAGAGTGTGACTGAGACGGAACCTCGTTCCGAAGCGATTGTGGAGGTCTTCTAACCGCGGTTCCAATCTCCCGCGAGGGACTTGGCCGGTGAAGGACCGAAGCGATTTTTATAGGATCCATAGGTGAGTGGGAAGTTTGAAACCCCCTGCAAGACACTCTGCTTGGTAACCAAGGGCTGTAGGAATTGTCACAGTAAAAATTCCTAGATGGGTCAGACGAAATCGAGAACCCAGGACCAGAAGAAAGGGAGCGAATTACTAAAAATACCTCCGGAGATCCCATTAGGAATAATGTTAAAACATTGGAATAATAAGGGCCCTGGAAAAGGGAAGACAAAAGAGAAATTAGTTAAATATTGTATGGTAAAATGGCCAAAGAACCCCTTGAGACCCCACGTTTTTTTTGGCCTGTATTTGGGTCATTTGAGGATTGGGTTTGTCAGGCGCTAAACCTGTATGTAAATTCTAAGGAACCGTTTTGCCAAGAGGAGAGCGAGTATGCTAGTTTATGGATAAAGGCCTGTGTGGGCATTTTTCATCTTAAAACAGGAGTAGGGAAAAATAAGACCGTAGGGGAGCAACACATGTGTCCTGGTTTCAGCCAGGATAGAGCTGGTTTTCCTCACAGAATCTAGTGTGAGACTGTGTTTTGGATTTGGGATGAGGAACTGTTGATAATGTGCTGATGTTTTGGGTTGTTGCTGAGCCGTCAAGGACAGTCCAGCTTCTTGTGCTGGCCTGCCAGCGAGCAGGCTGGGGGTGCACGGGGAGCTGGGAGGGGACACAGCCGGGACAGCTGACCCAGACTGGCCAAAGAGATATTCCCTACCATACGACATCATGCCCAGTACATAAACTGGAGTTGGCCGGGGGGGCGGAAATCGCTGCTCGGGGACGGGCTGTCGATCACGGGGTGGTGAGCAATTTCTGTATTGGGCATCACTTGTTCTTATACATTCCTTTGTTGGTATTATCATTATTGTTCCCTTCTTTCTTTCTGTCCTATTAAACCGTGTTTATCTCAACCCACGAGGTTTTTCCTAATTCTCTCCCCCGTCCCGCTGTGGGAGGGAGAGTGAGCGAGCGGCTGCGTGGTGCTTAGTTGCCGGCTGGGGCTAAACCACGACAACATGGAAAAGGAAAAGAAGGATTGGGACCCCCTAGATCACTTACCTCCCCCGTATAATCCAGCTACCCGTCAAATACCGTCACCAAATTTGATGACTTCCCCTACGGCCCCAGGGTCGAATTCAACTCTAAGGGGAGGATCCCAAACTGAGCACCCAGAGCGTCTTTGTATCCTTTACGGGAAGTACCTCTGGGTGGAGATAGAGGACTGGCAAGAGAGAGGGTTGGAAGAATTACTAAGAGAAGCTCAAAAGGTTTATGTCAGGAGGGACGAAGAAAAACAAGAAGCAGAGGCAAGAATTTTTGTAGCAGCAGTGAGGGAAAGTCAGAGGAGTAAGACTCAGCTGGGAGAGAAAAAAAGATAAGAGACCAGAACAGCCACCCCAGGGACAATCTCATCAAGACAGACCCACAACTCCCATCTGTTACTATTGTAACAAAAAGGGACGTGTTCAGAAAACCTGCCGTAAACGGGAATGGGATGAGAAAATGTTCAAAGAGGATTAGGGGTGTTAGGGGTTGTATCTTCTGGGGACCTCAACATCAACAGAGCCCTTGATAAAACTATTAGTAGGTCCCCAAAAAGAAGAATTTTTATTTTTAGTAGATACTGGAGCTGAAAGGTCAACGATTCAGAAACTCCCAAAAGGGGTAGGAAAAGGAAAAGCCCAGATGTCAGTAACAGGTGCAAAAGGAGAACCCTTCAAAGTCCCCATCTTAGAAGAAGTAGAGATTGAGACAGAGACAAAAATTTGTTTAAATGATTTACTTTTATTACCAGAAGCAGAATATAACCTATTAGGGAGGGACTTGATTTTAAAACTAAACCTAACTATTCAGAACCAAGGAGATCGGTTATATATTAACTTATGTACCTTAACCCAACTTGATGAGGAAAAAATTGACCCCCAAGTATGGTATAAGGAAGGAGATGTTGGGAGATTAGATATGGAACCCATCAAGGTACAAATAACAGACCCTCATAAGCCAATTAGAATTAAACAATATCCTATATCTATAGAAGGCCGGAGAGGTCTAAAACCTATTGTGGATAAATTACTAAAAAATGGGACTTTGGAACCATGTATGTCACCCCACAATACCCCGATACTCCCTGTAAAGAAATCAGATGGTACATATAGGATGGTACAGGATTTGAGAGCCGTGAATCGGCGAACAATCACCAAATTCCCTGTTGTGGCAAATCCTTATACTTTATTGAGTCACCTGTCTCCTAAACATATTTGGTATAGTGTAATAGATTTGAAAGATGCCTTTTGGGCCTGTATTTTGGATAAGGGGTTCAGAGATTATTTTACCTTTGAATGGGAAGACCCCGAAACAGGACGAAAAACAACAATTAAGGTGGACTGTGCTACCACAAGGGTTTACGGAGTCACCAAATTTGTTTGGACAGACCTTAAAGAAAATCTTACAAGGTTTTACAGTACACGAGGAGGGAAAAATTATTACAATATGTGAATGATTTACTGGTAGCAGGAGAAACTGAAGAGGAGACCCGAAAAGCCACCATTAGATTGTTAAATTTTTTAGAGAAAAAGGGATTAAAAGTGTCCTGCTCGAAATTACAATTTATAGAGCAAGAAGTAAAATATTTGGGACATTGGTTAAGCAAAGGAAAAAAAAAGAAATCAGATCCTGACCGGGTTTCTGGTATTTTAATCCTAAGACCTCCACAGACTAAAAAGGGAATGGAAAAAAAAAAAAACAAAAAAAAAACAAAAAAACAAACAAAACAAAACAAAAACAAACAAACAAAAACCCCAAAAAACCCACACACACTGGTGGGATATTTATCCAAATTGTTAGATTCGGTGAGCAGGGGGTGGCCAGCATGTCTCCAAGCCCTAGTTGCTATGGCATTATTGATAGAGGAAGCTAGGAAAATTACCTTTAGTGTACCTCTAAAGGTATATACGCCACATAATGTTAGGAATGTCCTCCAACAGAGGACAGAGAAATGGTTGACAGATAGTAGACTTTTGAAATATGAAACCATCTTGATAGATTCACCTAATTTGGAATTAGGAGTCACCTCTGCCCAGAGCCCCGCTCAGTTCCGGTTTGGGGAACCCTCAGAAGCAGTAGTGCTATAACACAATTGTTTAGAAGTTATAGAATCCCAGACAAAAGTAAGGCTCAATCTTAGAGATATTGAATTGGAGGGAGGAGAAAAATTGTTTGTAGATGGATCCTCCCAAGTAATAGAAGGGAAGAGAAAATCAGGATATGCAAAAATTGACAAGGACTTAGAACTTGTGGAATCAGGACCTCTGAGTCCATCATGGTCAGCTCAGGCTTGTGAGCTTTATGCCTTATGTAGGGCCCTGGAATTATTAAAAGAAAGAAGAGGGACCATATTCACAGATTCCAAATATGCATATGGAGTAGTCCATACTTTTGGAAAAATTTGGGAGGAAAGAGGCCTGATTAACACTCAAGGAAAGAACTTAATACATCAGGAGTTGATAGTAAAATTTTAAAAGTGTTAAGAGAACCAAAGGAAATAGCCGTGGTGCATGTGAGGGGACACCAAAAGGGATTAGATTATCGAATTAGAGGAAATAATTTAGCAGATAAGGAGGCTCAGGAAGCAGCCTTGAGGATTGAAACTGTTAAAATTAATCATACACAAACAAAGGAGGACACTAGTGGAAGAGGATAAGAGGAAAAGGAGAAAAAGTTTACGCTGGAGGAACAAGCAAAATTAGAGAAAATAGGAGCTAGAGTGGAACAAGGGAAATGGACATTACCTGATGAGCGAGAGATGTTGCCAAAAGCTTATGCTAGGCAGGTATTAGAACGCTTACACGCGCAAACACATTGGGGTACAAAAGTGTTAAGTGATCATTTCCTTAAACAGTTTGGCTGTATTGGAATTTTTTGAAATAGCAAGGCAAATTACACAAGGGTGTTTAACTTGTCAAAGGGCAAATAAGGCCGTGTTTCAACAAGTGGCCATGGGAGGAAGAAAACTAGCTTATAGACCGTTTGAAAGGATTCAAGTCGACTTTACCAAATTACCAAGAATAGGAAGATTGAAATATTTGTTAGTTATAGTAGACCATTTAACACGATGGGTCGAAGCCTATCCTGTAGCAAGAGCGACAGCTCAGACGGTGATAAAATTTTACTAGAACACCTAATCCCCAGGTATGGGATAATACAATATATTGATTCTGATCAAGGCACTCGCTTTACTTCTAAAATTATAAAATCCTTGTGCCAATCATTAGGTATTAAATGGGAATATCATACCCCATGGCATCCTCAAAGTTTGGGAGTAATAGAAAGAATAAACCAAACAATAAAGCAAGAGCTAGCGAAGCTAATGGTTGAAACACAGATGCCATGGACTAAATGTTTACCGCTAGCCCTTCTTAACATAAGGATCAAACCGCACAGTGAGACTGGATTATCGCCATATTAGGTTTTATACGGCATGCCCTATCTCCGAGGGAAACAATGTAGTGGAAGATTATAATATTCGGAAATATGTTATCATTTTAGGAGAAAGGTTGAAAGAACTAAGAGATATAGGAATAATGGCACAAACCCTACCTTTGGGGTTTGCAATCCATCAATTCAAACCAGGGGATAAGGTACTGATCAAAACTTGGAAGAAAGAAACTTTAGTTCCTTCATGGGAAGGACCCTTTGTTGTATTGTTAACTACAGATACTGCCATCCGGACCGCGGAAAAGGGGTGGACGCACGCGACTCGAGTAAAAGGACCCATGAAAGACTGGAAAGTTATTTTACAACCTGGAACCACAAAAATAACATTAAAAAGGGAATGAACGTATGAGAAATGATCACGAATTAAAGACTATAGCATTAAGCAATTATCGGGCAGGACTAAGTTTATGTCCACTCTGTAAACCATGTTGTATGATTATTGAGGGTTAGGTGTAACCTGTGTAACAAATATATCATTTCCCACAGAGGCTAACAGGGACGTTTTCAAATTCAAAGCTGAAGTTTCCTCTGCATTCAGTGTGGACAGACTACTCCTATAGGAGATTTCTGGTGGGTAAGATTTATTACTGTCATCGAAATAAAGAAGTCCGCTTGAGAAGGGGGAGAGGGCAAGACCGGGTGGGGATTCTCAGTCGCGACCAAGTAAGGCCAGTCAAGGACGAGCACCCCTTGTAGCTGATGCCTCCGACCATGAGATCCCTTACCGGACCTCTCCTGATTTTACTCGGACTCACCAACCTGGTGACAGGTAATCAAAATTGCACCGAGTGCATAAGAACCGCCCAGCACGGACGAGTAAGTAATAAAACATTAATGTACCACACCTATTACGAGTGCAAAGGGAAACAGAACGGGAGTTGTATATACAATGGAACACAATATAAGAAATGCTCGGTGGAAAATGATACTGTTTGTTACGATCCAAAGGAACTTCTTTATCAATAGTGGGTAGAAATGAAAACAAATTCGGAAGTAGGAAGATTAATTGGAATAAGTAAGGATATGGCCAATTTGAGCACATCAGTATCGGTAATTTTTGATGCATGCGATATTATAGATGATGATCTGGATATTAATTGTGGGAGTGTAGAGTGGAGATGATACTATAGTAATCAACCAAAATATATTTGCCCAGGTGGAGGTGGACGTCAATGTCAGATAAATCCTGATTATGTACCTAGTCAAACGGTGAGATATCAGTCAGCACACCTATGTGGAAGAAGGGGATGGTCTTGTGTATGTTAGGATACTGCAAGCTGGGGATATGACAGCCAATGTGGGGATTTACAAGCTTCAATCACAAGGGTACAAACAGACCATAATTGTACAACCTGTACCTGTAATTTAGTAAATTTAACCCTTATAAATTTAGAAATTTGGAAACAGAAAAAAATAACCAAAATTGGACTTAAGATATATGGACCTGGAGAAGACCCAGGTGTAGTTATTAATATTGAAATGAAAGAAAAGAGAATCGGTGCAGCATAGACTGTTATTTAAGTCATTTTGTCATGAAATGGAAACAGGAACGAAATATGAAATTCCCACAGTGGCTAAAAATCTATTTGTAAATCTTGCTGAGAACATTGCTAAGTCACTAAATGTAACTAATTGTTATGTATGTGGTGGAACTAATCAGGAGAGAATTGGCCCTGGGAGGCCCAAGAGAGCAACATACCAGACCCTAATGTTTAGAACATATCAACTCAGGTCAGGAAACAACAATGGATATTACAAACCAGCATAATAAGAAGAAGCTGTTGGCAAAATGACGCTGGGAGTAAACCAGTCGGATATTTAGTATGTGAAGGGGGATATAACTGGAATAGTACTTACCAAAAGTAGGATAAATGGGGCACTGCCCAAGAAATAAGTAAAAATCATGCGAATTGGACCAACGGAACCACTATTGATAAAGGGTGGTCAAGTCCAGAAGGGCAATATTGGATCTGTGGAAAATTTGCATATACCCGATTACCAAAAAACTGGACCGGAGCGTGCGTGTTAGGAACTATACGGCCAAGCTTTCTCTTATTACCTATAAACCGAGGAGAACGCCTAGGGGTACTGGTATATACAGACGCATTAGAAACTCACAACCGAAGGGAAAAAAGAGAGCTACAAATAGGAAAATGGAAAGATAATGAGTGGCCACCTGAAAGAATAATAGCATATTATGACCCAGCGACATGGGCAGAAGATGGGTCCTGGGGATATAGGACCCCCATTTATATGTGGAATAGAATAATCAGGTTGCAAGCTGTAGTAGAAATAATTGTAAATAAAACGGGTAATGCTCTAGGATTGGTGGCTAAACAAAATACTAAAATGCGTACAGCCCTATATCAAAATAGACTCGCACTAGACTATTTACTAGCACAGGAAGGAGGAGTCTGTGGAAAATTTAATCTCACAAATTGTTGTTTAGAGATAAATGATGAAGGAAAAGCCATCAATGAATTAGTAAGAGAAATGAAAAAAGTAGCCCATGTGCCAGTCCAAACGTGGAATGGAATAAATGTCCAAGGACTATGGACAACGTGGGAAAATTTATTCTCAGGAAACTGGGTAACAAAAATCATTATCGTTTTGTTAGGATTGTTTGGAGGTATGTTAATAATACCATGTCTAATTCCTTGTCTTTCACAAGCTGTAGCTTCTGCGATTAATGGAATGAAATTTACAGCCACTCCAATAGAACCAACACAGAGTGAGAGAAAACATGTTTTAATGTTGGTAAAACATATAGAGGAACCCGAGTTAATACCCATCAAACAAACTTTAAATAAATTTTACACAAATCACAGTGGTGAAAAAGAAAACGGGGGATTGTGAGGAACGAGCGATTCGTGTAAAGAAAATCTAGTGAATATAAGCTTGAAGCAAATGTCATTTATATTGAAATAAAGGAATATATGTAGGGCATGACCATAAACAGGGGAGTGGTAGTCTTTATGTAACTTCCTGATAAGTATAGTTTGGGTAACTCCCTTGATATGTGTAGCTTATGTAGCCTCCTGATATGTAAGTTAGTTCCTGATATACTAGTGCAAACCAGTGTTGTAAATAACCGCAGAAATGTCAAGAAAATGTATAGCCAAATAAGGTAGCATAATATAAGTGGAATAACGGAGCGCCTGCACAAACAGAGAGGTCATGTAGAGTGCACTGACGAAGAGGAACATCTTCCTCCCAACGACCACCGGACGACCACCTAGAAAAAGATGAAGCATGCGCAGACCGGGGAAGTGGTGACGTACTTAAAGAAAGAGTCATCTTCCAAGAAAAAGGCGGAGAAAGGCAAGAAACGAAGCCTAGAGAAGTATAAAGGAAGGAATTGTAAGAAGTGAAGGTGTGCGTCTTGGTGGAGCGGAGACTCCCGGCGCACCCAGCGCTGTTTGCTTGCCTCTATTCGTTTAATAAATTGCAAACTTAAATTGGAATCCTGTTTGGGACTAAATCATTTATCACAAAACCATTCTTCAAGCAGCTGCAGGCTGCAGCTACTGCAGTGCCCTGACCCTCCACTTCCCCAGGCTAAAGAAGCCGTTGTTAAAAATAAATATATTAAGGTCTGCGCCCGCGATCCTGCAGACACCGCCCCCCCCCGCGACACACGCGCGCTCAGACTCACTCAGCCACCCCCGCCGCGCGCGCGCGCTCCCCCTCCCTGCGCTGCAGCTCCGGACCCGCAGGCCGGTGGGTGCGGCCCCCCCCGGCCGCAGACTCTCCGGCGCCCCGGAGCAGCGGGGGGCAAGGGGGGCTGCAGCCCCGCGCGCCCCGCTGCCCGGCAACCGGCCCCCCCGGCGGCGGGGGAGGGAGCCTGGCGCAGAGGCTGGCTAGGGGAGGGGGGATGGCGGCGCTTTTCGGAGGTTTCTGTTTGGGTCGGTTGGGTTGGGGGGTTTTTTTTCTCTTTTCGTTTTTCACCTCCCCCGCCGTTCGCGTTCGTTGGTTTTCACCGCGCGGCGGCGGCGGCCCGCGCGCAGCGGGGCTGTTGTGCCAAACGCGGGTTCCGTCACCCGGTGCGCAGAGCGCCGGGAAACACACGGAGTCGAGACGGCGGCTTTTCTTCCGCCCCTGCGCCGAGCTGGGTGCCGGTGGTAGGCCCACAAAGCTGGCGCGCCTCGGTTAACGCAGGGAAAATATTTCTACGCTCCGAGCAACAAGTCACCGTTAATTTTTTGAGAGCTGGCGCAGGCGCCCTTGCGCCTGTTGGTTCCCGCAAGCCTCGTCTCCACGGCGACAGCGTCCTCCTTTTTTACTGCGCGTGCCCCGTGAGGAAGGGGCTTCTGTGGGTAGGGGTCTTCCCCTACCGGAGGGCAGGCTTGTGCTATGCCGAGTCGATGTTAATTAGATGTTACTTAGGATAGTTCACTCAAAGGTCGGCAGTTGCGTTCCCTTTGCGGTTGCCTTGTTCCTTCCCTCAGGCTTGCGCCTCGTTGACTCCTGACAGAGCCTAAACAATACCCCCGCTTTGTGCCTCGCATACCTTCAGCAGGGTGACTGACCGACGGACTGGCCGACCGACGGACTGAGGACGAAAGGCGGGAGGGGGGCACGGGTGCGGCAGGGACGCCGCGGGGTCCTAAAGTCTCCCGCCTTCCTTCCTTCCCCGGGCCGGCAAAACTGCTGGCGGAAGGGGGAGGGGGGGTGTCTCCGTGTGTGCGTGTGGCCGCGGGCGAGGGGTTCGTGCCGGGGCCGGTTTGGGAGCGTGTGTGGCGGGTGTGCACGCAGTAAGAAACGAAAAAGTCTGGTAACGCTGTGGACAACGCCGCCTTCTCTGCTACAGCCTGCGCTGTGGCCCGCCTCGGTGTCCGCCTGCGGGCGATGTGCTCGGCTCGGCTCCCGGTTGAAGCCGTCCCTGGGAAAGCAGCAGCCCCGTGCCTCGGCCTGGGCAGAGACCTGCGTCCCCGAGGCCGGGCTCCGGCTGCCGGAGAGGTGGGCCGCGCCTCTCGCTAGCGGCCGTCGGCGTGTCCGTCGCCAGCGGGATGCGTTCCAGTGGTGAGCAGCGCCCAGAGGACAGGCCCAGCAGCCTCAGGCAAAGCGGGGTCGCTGCTTTGCTGATGGTGGTGTCCGAAAAGGCGGTTTCGTTTCCCGGCGTGCGATAGGCCAGTCTCACACACCGAGACGAGATACCGGTTTATTCCAGACCTGCGCAGAGCTGGGTGCTGGGTGGTAGGCCCACAAAGCTGGCACCCCGCGGTTAACACCCGGAAAATATTTGTAGGTTTCTAGCAACACTTACCAGTATTCTTAAACATACCTCAGCTGCCACCACGTTTACACATAAGCAGATTAACTTCTGGCGGCCTTGTAGCAATGGGGCTCGCTGCGGTGGGGTGGGGAGGGCGGGCGGCTGGGGCTGGGCACCGCCGCCTCTGCCTGGTCCCCGGTCCCCGGTCCCCGGTGGTGAGAGAGAAGAGTAAGAAAAGGTAAGGGGGAGGGAGGCTAGATAAATAAATAGCTAAAAAAATGACAATCAAAAAGAAACGGGGGGTGTGCAGGGTGCGTGTGGGTGTCTTTACACAGAACTCTCCGGGGTGAGGGCAGGCGGGCGGTTTGGGAGGAGGGAGTGGGGAGAGCAGGTTTAGGACAAATGCTGATCTGGCACTCTCTGCTAATTCTTGATGGATTAACATACACCGACCTATGGTTAATGAATGTAATAAATAATTCATTAACCGGTAATTAATATACGAAGTAATGATTAGCGATAGAGCAATACAGATTAATATTTACTGGAATTAACATCCAGTGGATTAAGATCACGTTAATAAGGAACTACTTTACTGATAACAAGTTCTAGGTGAGGAACAGAGCCGTCGTGTAGCACGTGTAATTAATGATAATTAATAATGATGAATTGATAGTAGATAATTACAACAGTAAATCAGAGTGATGATAAAGAAAAAAAAATACATGATAAGTAACTGGAGGACAGTAGTGTTAATGCAGTACCACAAAATACTAATAAATAAAATAATCGATCTTAATAGGTAACGACTGTTATTAATAAGTAATTATTAATGATTGATTTAGACTAATTTGATTAATAAAAACTTAATCAGTTCATTAATTTTTTATTCATTTATTTGTTGTAGACCGATAGATACTATATAACTCAAATAGCATCGATCAATAGGAATGAATAGTTAATAAGAATTTCAGTTATTAATAATGGTCAGCTTACTCACGTTTGATGGAGGTCTTTGTGGCCTTGCCGTAGAACATCAGGCTGCAAGGCTTTCGCCTCATCTCAGACATCACTCAACAATAGTCAGTTATGAGACTGTCTGACTGCAACCCATCAGGGTTGCTTTTGAAGAGGAGCGTGTTGCTCCAGTCAAACCCTGCTACTCCCTACAGACCCACAGTGGTTTCCCACATTATCCACCCTGTGACCTTAGTCACAACTCACTAAGAGGAACATTGTGTAATTTGTATTTAGGTGGGTCGAGGCATTCATCTCTCCTTCCTGTGTTTTCATCCTCTCTTGTTGGTTGGTAATTTATTGTTGGGATCACTCTGCACGGCTCGACCTTAAGGAGAAGGAGCTGCAGCATTGAGAAGCTGGTAAACAGCTAGATATCTGCACGGCTCGGCCTTGATGAGAAGGAGCTGCAGCATTGGGAAGCTGGTAAACAGCTGGACATCTGCAGGGCTCGGCCTTGAGGAGAAGGAGCTGTGGTAAACAGCTAAGAAGCAGCGCTGTATAAGAAAAACAGGATGGAACCCGGACCACGTAGCAGTAACCGCAAGTAGGAGGAGTATGATAATGCAATCTTTAGGGCTAAGCCAATGATTGTAAGACAAGTATGCATAAGGTAGAACTTAGTGTATAAATATGTGTAAGGTTTTGCAATAAAGTTGAAGCTTGCCTTATCACTCATATTGAGTCGACTGCTTGCCTTCCCTCGCTCGTCGCAATTTATAATAGGGGATGGTATTAAAGGGATGTATTCAGGATCATAGATGTGGATCCTCTTAACACGCATGGTTACAGCTCTAGTTATCATAGATTTCACACGTGACAATCAAATACGGACAATAACAATAACAATTATGATAAACATTAATACATACTGGGTTAGACTATGATCCCATCCACTAACTTTTAATCTGAGCCAACTGAAAATATTTTAAATCCACCTCGTTCATTGCCAGTTGCTTGGTTTCATCTTCTCATTGAGCTCATGGGTTTGGTCCACAGTTTTTTGCATTTCATCTCTAGCTTGATGCAGAGTAGCGGACACATTTGGAATTGACAGCAGGTTTTGCCAGGATAGGTGTTATTCAGCCATCCACAAACGCTGTTCTCCTTTAGTAGTACCATATTCAATGCTAATTGATTTTCTAAAGTCATCTGTGAGGCTGCTCGTGGGTACAAGCTGGGTGTTGCTTAGCCTTGCTGGCTGGCTGCATACAATTAGCTAGAGTCTCTCCTTGCCATGGTAGATTTTCTAGATATAATCAATTTTCAATTATCACAGCCGAAGAAGTCCAAAACAATCCCATTGCTAAGCTTACTCTCATCCCTGCTGTATAATAGCTTGGCCGTGACACGGAGGGCAATACATTTCTCTTTGTTCTGTACCCTCTTGGTTTCATTAATGACTACAGTGAATGACTCCTGAGTATGATTAAAAGCTATTATGGGAGATAAACTTGTGGAATTCCTAAAGTGCATTCTAACCCATCCCAATAGGGTTGACTGTAATCTGATATCTCTTCATTAGAACATACCCATACGGTCTCAAGCAGTGCAGGATACATTAGAGTGGTACTTGTGCTCTTTACTACTGGCTCATGAGTCTTGCATCCGTTTTTTATAATGTTGGGAAGGAATCCTACATTTACTAGCCATGTGTTTAGAGGATTCTATCTGACATGCTGTCTGTAAGCTAGGGATTGGAGCACTGTAATTGTGGCACAGGCATATACTTCTTAAGGCGTGATGGAGGTCTGAGGCAAACGGTATCCATAGATAATCATCCATATTGTAACAATTTATCTTGTTTATACAATTCCATAGCCTGTCTGGTTCCAATGACATGGTATAATGGGGTCTCTTCACCCATTGTTTAAAACGTCTTTTATGATCAGGGGTGGTCCATATGCAAGAAACATTACTAGATTGTGGGCCACATGCAGATCCATACTTAGAGGTGTGAAATATGTTCATCTGATTCGTGTGATGAAGTGCAATCTTCTGGACTTTTATGGATCTCTCCTGCACCATAAAAAGGGGTGTTTTACAGGAGAAGGTTAAACTACTTGGCTGGTATATCAGCTCAAACCAGTTTGACCACTGACCGCATAGTATTGTGTAAAGGAAGTGCATGCATAAGGTTTGGGGTCATCCTGGGGGCACGCCGAGGAAGATTCGAGAAGACTCTAGCAGGAAAAGAGGGCATGCGCCGAAGAAGACACGCCTATTCATGAATATGTATTAACGGAGAGGATATAAACCAGGAACAGGAACTGAACCGCGTGCGTCTTGGTGGAGCAGAGACTCCCGGCGCACCCAGCGCTGTTTGCTTGCCTCTATTCGCTTAATAAATTGTAAATTTGAATTGGAATCCTGTTTGGGACTAAATCATTTATAACAGGTTGGATCGGATTGTCCGGTGGAAAACTCACAGACTCTATGTCCAGCGAGTTTGCCAAGTACGCACCCCCAAATATAAATCAGATTGGAAGTGTAGGCGTAAAGTCCTGGATGTGGAAGTACCCCCATATTTCTGTGCGGTACCTCTACAGAGGATCTCCGTACATTAATCCAATCTCTAAACAAAAAGAATGAATTAGCTGTGGAAAATCCTACAGCTCAACCACCCCCAACCCACAAGGAAAGTGTACCTTCTGCACCAGAATGTAATCCAACTGATACGGCAGAAGTCCAGAGGGGGGGGAAAAAACAAAACTAAACTAAACAAAAACAAAACAAAACAAAACAAAACAAAACAAACAAACAACAACAACAACAAAAAAAACAACAAAAAAACCCCCAACTTCTATCCCCGGGGAGGGCAGTGAGCCACCCTGCCCGGCAGGTATTAGCAGTTCAATGGCTCTCGGTTAAAAATTCTGAACCTGTTAAAAAAAAACCAGCTCAAACCCTAAATATCAGAGTCAGTCGACACAGGGTTAAATTTACAGGAATAGAAAGGTGCGGTAAAGGAATGTCCCGCTGCCGAGATTTCCCTCTGGTTGCCAGGGGACCAGAGGTTAACGAGGGTGGAGGTACCGGTGGGTGCTGCACACGCTGCCATTCTAAGATTTAACATGCTGCGTGAGCAGATGAGGAAACTCCCGGGCGGGACTGTGTGGAGTTCTGCAGGCACCAATGTTCGGCAGTACCCGCTGCCAGCAGCAGCGCTGGCGAGAACTGACGGGGTGGTAACAGAATTGGAAAAAGATACCATTTAAATTGGACCGGTACCAATGGTACTGACCACCCCTAAAAATTCCTACACCTGGGAAGCCAAAGATCGTTCAGGAAAAGCACACCGGATCAGCACCCAGTGAATTTCACCCTCATTTTAACCCTGCCGGTTAAGTAAGACCGAGCATATTTCCTTTTTTCTTGTGTGTTCACACACAGGAATCCCGAATGGACAACGTGAAACCACAATCCAATGGATGAAATTAGTGATGTGGCATTTTACCTTAATTGTAATACAATTTCTTTTAACTTGTAATTCGAGATAACCATTGTCCCAAACATATGCCAAGTATAATGAAATGGTGAGAACACAGATCATTCCAGAAAATTTAACTTTAGCTACTGCAGTCATGCATGGCGCCAAGGTGTTTTCAAGACGTGAGTGGAGCTGGGATAACGGATGGCTTCCACTCCTGAAGGGAAAAGCAGGAGAAGGAATCCAGATAGGGTGTAGGATGATTAACGGATCAACCCATGAGAAAGCCACATTAATGGCAATATACGGAAACCCAGTAGCCACAAAGTCTTGCGTTGCTGACAAATGGGATTGTTGGTATAACTTTACCCTGGTGGAACCCACTATTGTGACTTGTACGTGGCAACAACACCACACAGGTTTAGGGCCGTCACAACAACGTTGTACAGGGTTGTTGTTTTTTCGGTTCAAAATAGACATAATTGAACCTAGCCCAGATACACCACCAGGCCTAACTCCATACACCCCATTTGACACCCTGAAATATGGAGCTAGGAACATACCCGTTGTCACCATGACATCTCGTAATGACCCTTGGGACCATTCATTGCCACGATACAGTGGGAGCGTTGGAACACTACAAAACAAAAGGAACTTAAATCTCTCTACTCTAGTCATACATGGAGATGAAGTGTTTTCGAAGGATGAATGGAGTTGGAATGACCCTCTTCGGATGGCTGAACTTCAAGCCATTTCAGGACAGGCAATACAAATCAGCCGCCGAGTAACTAACGGACCTAATTACCATAGGCCAACCGAAATTAAAGCATATCATACCGACTCTACCAGACCAAAGAACTACGACACCGAGTGTTACAAAATAACCGAACCAAATTCGGATTGTTGGTACAATTTTACTCTGACCAAACCCGTAATTGTATACTGCCTTTGGGGTTCCGAAGGCACGGAATTAATATTTGAATTTATGATTGATACAGCAACATCAAAGGATAAGAGACCTTTACCCCCGCGAACATCTAAAAATGTACCCACTCGGCCTCCCATTGGTGTAACTCCCTTCATCTTCAACACAGGCCCTTACATAATCAAATATACAGGTGTGGAGTAATCGCTGAGGGGTACTTTGGAAATTTACCCTCTAAGAACAGCCTTGAAACCAGGTGGAACATAGCACTCGTACAACGGGTCTGTGCCATGGAGACTCCCTGAACGGCCTTGGATGTTGGCAACATCAGGGGCGCCTGGTGTGCTGACTCTGGGAGAGATTACATGGAGGCTGGAGCGGAGTGGAGACCTCGTGGCTACGCTCTGTGAACTGGGGAGTTTAGGGATGCACAGGATGTACATTGATAAGCTGTGCTTACAATGTCCTGGGCCGAGGACCTGTCAACTTTGATGAAGTGCTGTACTTAGAGTGAACTTTGCTAATTATAATATCATTATAATACTAAAACGCACACCCCTCTCAAAAGCTACCACCCCCCCAAGGTGCGACCCCTCCTCAATGAGTGTGCGCACTGAATTTTTCCTAGTCTGTACCTTTAAACGCGAAGCGAGAGAATTCTGCACCAATCCTGATAAAGGTATGTATGACTAGAGTCACTCAAGCTCCACCTGCGAAGTAAAACACTATAAAATAATGTTTTAAGAGCTGGATGTTAGGGAAGATACCATCGTCATGTACCACTCTAACTTCTGGGATCAGTCGACGGGCTGAGCCTCTCTTCCCCCCCATCGGGACGCCGTTGGGTAAGATTCGAACCCTTGGTCATACCAAGTGCCTTCCCGGGAAACTTAGAAATCTCTATATAGAGTCACTTTACATCTTTTAACGCGTTTATAGCCAAGTAGTGTCCCTCGTAGTTTTAGCATTTGCACGTGCTTTATAGGTAGTGAATTTATCACCGGCAATCCAAAGAACCTGTATATGTTGCTTCAATAAATCGCACTATTGATTGACTCAGCTGTGTGTTCAATAAATCGCACTATTGATTGACTCGGCCGTGTGTGGTCCCTGAACGCGACCGTACCTCTGAGTGCGGCCGTATTAGTTCAGGAGGTGTCCGGCTGAGCACGTAGTGTGATGTTAGTAGTGCATCCGGACCCGTGATAGTCCAACAAAGGTGTTGGGCGCGACCGGACTACTAACGCTGACTTTGGGCATCACTCAGAACCTAAGCTCAGCCGCCCCCAGTCCCTCTGATATCTGAGGATCGACTGGAAAGCAAGGGGGTTTAGTTTCTGCCAAATTGCTCTGCCTCTTAACGCAACAACAGGCTGGCAACAAGTGCTGTTTAATCCGTCATACTCCCTCAAACAAGCGGAGATGTTGATGCAAATTAACATCTCTACAATTAAACCAACCTGTTCACCATTCCTAAATATATCCCACGCAGGATGGTTAGCCTGGTTACATGGGCGAACCCTCGTCTCTTCAAGACGGACAAGGAGAGATGCAACCGGTATTATAGGGACAGGACTGGGAGTCTTAAACAGTATAGATGCTGAAATACTCATAAATAAACTGAGCACAACAACAAGTGATTTAAGCAAATTAGGACACCCATTGCAGTCTTCTCTAGTAGCACTGGGAACTAATCAATGGCTTTTATCTGGCATATTACCTCAGTGGGAAAGAATTGATGGAAGGGACCACCGATTGATTGCGGATGCACTTGGTGCAGCCCAAAATAATATTTCTCTAGCTCTTAGTTGTATCCAAGCTCAACTATGGACGCAATCTGTGGCGGCAGCAATTATAATGCAACTACGTTTGAGAGAAGATTCCAGTCATGGTGGTATTTGGTCAATTTTACCTACAACCCTACCGATGGCAAAGCCACTGCTTTTGTCTTAACGATACGCAACACTTCGGTATATACCATATACCCAATCATCGCGTTGTTAGGATTAAATCACAACGGAGCTATACTCTATCCTCTAGAGCATAGAGTATGGGCCCAACGGAATGAAAAGACGGCAAACTATTGATGTTGCTGCATGTGTGGTATGGGAACAACAGGGATTCATTTGTGAAAGTAGTATCATCCAAGGCCAAGACATTTGTCTTGACACTGAACAAAACATTTGTCATTTTGAAATACATCCCAATGAAACCCTTGAAACTGTGCTTGTATAGATCGGAAAAGGGTGTGCTTGTATGAGAACCCCTTGTGATTTTGTGTTTGTAGATAATGTTACTGTGGATACTAACAATCGCTCAAATAGTTGTGTTTATAACTTTACTAAAATGGTAGGATGTGACTTTATCTATTCAGATCCTGTTACATCTTACCAACTAGTACAATCAAATTATATTCTATTTCGGGATCTGCTAATGAATCTTACCCTGGTGAGAAAACTACTACGACATGAACACCTGAAGCGGTTGTTGAAACAAGTTCGGGAAAATGGACAACAGACTCTGATTACTGTCCAAGGTTCCGAGGGAGAACACGGCCGCCCTCTGCCCGGTTCCGGCGCCCGGCCCGGCCGCCCTCCGCCCGGTTCCGGATCCGGCACCGGGAGGCCCCAGCCGGCCGCCCTTCGCCCGCTTCCGGCACTAGGCTCCGGCAGGCGGGCCCGGTTCCGTCGGTAGACCTGGCAGCCCTGCCCGCACCCGGGCAAACGGCCGGAAGCGGGCCCAGTGGCCGTGGTCTCGCTCGGAACCGGGCGAAGGGCGGCCGGCTGGGGCCTCCCGGGGCCGCGCGGGGCCGGGGCCAGGACCGGCGCCGGCGCCGGGATCGGAACCGGAACCCGAACCGGAACCGGAACCCGAACCCGAACCGGAACCCGAACCGGAACCCGAACCCGAACCGGAACCGGAACCGGATCCGGTTCGGGACAGGGCGGAGGGCGGCCGGCTGCGGCCTCCCGGGGCCGCGCGGGGCCGGGGCCGGGACCGGCGACGGCGCCGGGATCGGAACCGGAACCCGAACCGGAACCGGAACCCGAACCCGAACCGGAACCGGAACCGGAACCCGAACCGGAACCCGAACCGGAACCCGAACCGGAACCCGAACCCGAACCGGAACCCGAACCGGAACCCGAACCCGAACCGGAACCGGAACCGGATCCGGTTCGGGACAGGGCGGAGTGCGGTCGGCTGCGGCCTCCCGGGGCCGCGCGGGGCCGGGGCCGGGACCGGCGACGGCGCCGGGATCGGAACCGGAACCCGAACCGGAACCGGAACCCGAACCCGAACCGGAACCCGAACCCGAACCGGAACCGGAACCGGAACCCGAACCGGAACCCGAACCGGAACCCGAACCGGAACCGGAACCCGAACCGGAACCCGAACCGGAACCCGAACCGGAACCGGAACCCGAACCCGAACCGGAACCGGAAGCGGATCCGGTTCGGGACCGGGCGGAGGGCGGCCGGCTGCGGCCTCCCGGGGCCGCGCGGGGCCGGGGCCGGGACCGGCGCCGGGATCGGAACCGGAACCCGAACCGGAACCGGAACCCAAACCCGAACCGGAACCGGAAGCGGATCCGGTTCGGGACCGGGCGGAGGGCGGCCAGGCCGGGCGCCGGAACCGGGCGGAGGTCGGCCCTGGGTCTCCCTCGGAACGGGGCAGGGGGCGCGCGGGGCCGGGCAGAGGGCCGGAACCGGGCGAAGGGCGGCCGGGGCCGAGCCCGGGTGCGGGCAGGGCCCGGTTCCGGCAGTAGACCGGGCAGCCCTGCCTGCACCCGGCGTAGACCGGGCAGCCCTGCCCGCTGCCACCG